>NC_086332.1:106254763-106554763 GCF_032445375.1 Bacillus rossius redtenbacheri
ACGGTTCCCAGGAATAGGGTTGTAATATTGGCGGGGGGGGGGGGGGGGGGGGGGGGTTGTCATAATAGAGGGGGGGGGGGGGGGTCGTAATAGATGTTTTCCGAAATTTTCAGTTCATTTCACACCCCCCCCCCCCCCCATCAAACCGCTACTCGCTAAGAAACCAGCCGTACAATGGCAGGATACTGTCACTCACAATGCTAGACGACTTCACTTTAAACCCACTTCAACCTTCATGACAAGTCCGTCGCCCTACAGGCCACCTCTAAAGAAAAGATATCAAAAGACAGTTTATTTTTACTGGTTAGTTTACATGTACGTTTTCTGCTTGCCGTAGTTAAATACACTAGAACCCCGATGTCATGAACCCCGGATTTAACGAAGCAGTGATTTTACGAATACATTCTCGGGAACCGTCAAAAAATTGGGACATTTAGACCAAAATGTAAAAATCAGAAAAAAACAAAAAAAAATTAAATGAAAGATCATTAATATCTGTTAATTTTAAAACACAGCGTATTTTTGTGTCGGCTTTAATACTTCCAATAATGTTCATGTAAGAATAACAGAAAAATAATGGGACATTTCCTTTAAAAATATGGCAGCAGTAGGTTCTGCAACGCGAATGGGCGCACACGAAGCTCGCCGGCTGGCTGGCGGCAGCGGCTTCATGACGCATAAGCTCACCCCTCCCTCCTCTCGGTAACATTCTTCAAGGCTAGCTCATCCCTCCCAGACACACAAACCATCTAGTGTCCTCCCTTATAACACCCCAACTTCGCTCCCCTTTGAAAAACCTTCAGTGAGAAAATTGCTCTCCCTTCTCCCGTAAAATTGGGCTATTATGAGGGAGGGGTAAGACCGTTGTAATATTTTCGGACCCCTCCCTCCCCACTAAAACATGCCCAAAAAAAAGTATGTCAAAATATGTCACTTTTCACACCAAGTTCGAGTTTAGTCATCTCTGGCAAGGAATTTACAAGCTTTCAAACTTAAATATAAATGTATTTTAATAGCAAGGGTCCTATGAAAAGGAATGTAGAATCCCGCTGATGCGACCCCTCACAGTTTCCGTAAAAACGGCCTTATAAACGGAATGGTTGCAATAGATAATTCGGGCCAATCCCCCCCCCCCCCCCCCCCCCCCAAATATATCCAATACATAAAATACTCGCGCTAAAGGAATTCGCGTCACACGAGTTCGGCTATTCTAGCCGGCTGGTGGTTATTTTCGTTCAAAACGTGGCGAAGGAACTTGCGTGGATCAGGTAGAAAACATTCGGCTATAAACGAATGATATAAGAACAATGCTATCCTGAAATGCTGTGACATGTTTTAGGAGTAGATAATCACAGCGACAGACCGACAGGATGCGCTCCCGCCCTTGCCGTCAGCGATGTTTATTTTGACAGCTCAAGCAATTATCTTTCCCACGTCCCTTCGCAGCGTAAAAAAAGAAGAAAAAAAAACACGTTGGAATGCAGATGGAAAAGTAACTATGCCGTAAAATAAATATATTTACGGCCCTGCTAAATTTTTCTATTCAATAAAATTTGAGGTATTAGTGATTTTCAGCAGAAACTGCTGTGTGACTAATAAACAAATTGTATTATAATAACTTAAACTTATAAAGTATTTATTAACGGCGAAGGACAGTCGTATAAGCCCATAAAAATATTGGACTATACAACCTGTCGTTTGTCACACGCGGTGTGGGAGAGGAGGAGGATGCTGGCCAGACGAGTTTCTTACGCTCTGGCAGAAGCTACCACAGCGGCTTTTCATGCGGGCGGTAAGATAACATGACAGCTGAGACGGTTTTTCGTGCAATAGTGGACGCGCCGAGCTTGGCTAGACACTGCTGCGTTGACAGTCCAGCTCTCGCCAAGATAAACGTGAACACATAGTGCCCAACAAAGTGTAACAGACTTGTTTTTCAGCCGATTTTGCTCAAATTTTCACGGTATCTCAAAAAAACTGTCGTATAAACGGAATGGACGCATCAGAGGGGGTCACATCGGCGGGATTCTACTGTACCAAATAAAATCAAGCTGCTGTCACCAAACAAAGCATATAATAATCCAATGCGTGGTCGCTGCGTTATTGCTCGCGCGAGAGGCGAGACGTGGAATGTTAGAAGAAAGATAAATGCGGGGGAGACAGACGGCAGCCTGTGTGTTTCCTGCGTGGGGAATAAGTGGCGTAGCCTTTTTTTTTTTTTTTTCTGGGAGAAGCATCTTTTTCTATCAACCCACGAGAAAAGATAATTGCTTGAGCTGTCAAAATAAACATCGCTGCAGCAGTTAAAACAAGTCGGCACTCGGCAAGAGAAACGCAGTAACACGCTACTCACCACAAGAAACTTATTTTCTGTCCGATTTTCTTCGGATTTTTGGCAATTTTTTCACTGTTTTTTTTTTATTTATTCAATTTTTGTTCTGTAGATCCCATATGGAGGTAAGGACTCCGGGATATAGAACAAGTCAATTAATACAAATATATACAAACAAACTGTACAACCACAAAAACTAGATATTACACAGTACTTATACATTTCAAAAGTAAGAAAGAGAGATAAAATTAAAAAAAAAAAAAATACATGGGTTGTAATAGAGAGGTGGTCGCAATAAATGGGGTCGCAACAAAAAGGTGTTACTGTATATTCAAAATATTTTTGTGCAACTAGCTGTTACTCGCGGCTTTGCTTCCGTGGTTAAAATACTGGAGTTTTTGTCAATAGAGCACTAATCCCAGTGCCCATGATTGTAGTTCTCTTGAAAAAAAAACTAAAAAGGATTTCAATACAATGCTACTTTATACAACGTTTAACTTCATGCCTTATGTTGAATCAAACAATGGAAGCAATGTAAAAACATATTACATAGTATATTTATTTATTATAATTTACAAATATTACAAAATTATGTTTGCAAAGCTATGGAAAGCATTATACACAATTATTGATATACGTATATGCGTGGAATTTATTTTTGATAAAATAAAGTTTCCACCTACTGCTTTGCCTGCGTCAATTTTCATCACAAACGGCTATGTGGTTTTAGCCATGAAATACTTACTGCAATATACTCCTGTAAACTATATTAAATGATTTATTTCGTTCAGCGAAAACATGCAGATTTTGCGACTCAAAAACGTGAGCAAGCTACGTAGAGCTGACTTTGAGAAAAAACATGGCATGCCCCAATGTATCCCTGCTACCATTAAAGTTTGACCTTGAGATTTATTGATTGTCAGAGAAATGCAACCCTCAATGGTAACTGCAGATGTTTAAAATTAAAGAGTACATTATTGAGTATTATTGGGATGCATGGTATAAGCACATGATCTCCCTTAGCTTGTCCAGTTCAAATTGTGGCCTTCACAATATGCCTCCCTATTTTGGTGACTCGCAATCTAGTACCGTTGCATAATTTTGGTGCATCCAGGTTGCACATTAACAAAACGGGTATACCTACCTACCTTTAATTCCAGCTTACGGGATGGCACCCAGAATAGCTCCAAAGAGTTTAGAAACTCCATGGGGTAGGTCGTCGTGTCATCGGATGACATGACTGTTGACGGAGTTGTACACTGATGTATCGCTAATTATTTTGTCCACAAGATTTTTTTATTGATTTTCAGAACAGTCTTATTTTTTGGTGCCAGTATGGTTCTTTCATACAGCCAATTATCTTCCTGGTGTTTTTGCTGCAAATTTGGAAAAACTTGTGCAATAAGTATGTCTTCCAAATCCACAACATGACAAAATTGGTTGGTGAATAGAATGATGCCTTCTTCGTCAGTTTCTAGTGGACCTTCACCTATCTCAAGCGTTTTCTGAGCGTACATACCCAACTCCACATCGCTTAATAACTGGACACGCATGTTAGTGGTGATATGAAGCTTTTCAACTTTGGTTCACATGTATGATGCTTTCAAACATGCATTAATTTCGTCTGCTGCAGTGCCTCACTCGATGACAGGCAAAGTCTGCCTAAAATCACCTGCCAGTAACACCACCACACCACCCATCAATGTTTGATTGCTGTGCATGTCTTATAGACTGCAATCAACAGCCTCGATAGCGTGTTTGTGTGACATAGTGCAATCGTCCCACACGATCAGCTTGCACTGTTGCAACAGGGCACCACTGGCGCTGCTCTTACTGATGTTGCATGTTGGGGTTTCTTCCTCACCAGATTAAGAGGTAACTTAAAGACTGAATGTGCCATCCACCCACCGCTTAGCAATGTTACAGCAGTTCCAGAGGAAGCCACAGCTAATGCGACCTTATGATCACTGCGAATTTTTGCTAGAAGCAAATTAAGCAAAAATGTTTTTCCTGTACTACCTGGGGAATCAAGGGAAAAAAGGCCGTCTTCACCACTCAACTGGTGGTAATATTTTGTGGTAAATCTCTTTTTGCTTAGGTAGCAGACCTGGCTCAGTTTCGCTCACGTGAGCATCTAATGTGGTGGTATTGCATACTTGCCAACTTGTACGATTTACCCGTAAAATGTACGGAAAATCATGTTATTGTACGATTGTACGGCCATATCAGTTATTTTACTGGTTTTCCGACATTTTTACGTTATTAAAATACGTTTGTAAGATTTTGGTATCGTATCAGCGACGGGATATCAAGGTCAAATAAAATACGTCCGACTGTCAATTGTTTCTTCATTGGTTGCTACAAGCCAATCATCGCGCAGTTTATGTTGTGTTTATTTTTTGGGCATGTATTTTTTTTTTTAGCAGTCTTGGAGTATTTTAGCGCGGAATAAAGTGTTGTGGTTTGAATACGGTTATATAATTATTTTTTTTATTTAGCTTGCATTAAACGAAATGCGTAGTGCTACGTAAATAATTATTTAAAGATGCGTGTATTGTAATTGCGTTTGTGGCATCAGTACGATTGTATTGTTTACAATATGAGCGGAAAAACCAAGCAGTACTCGCAGGCATTCAGAGACGTGTATATGCAAGAGTTTCCGTATATTATCAAGTCTGATAAAGGTAATACGTATGCCTTCTGTAAGGTTTGTCGTTGCGATGTAAACATTGCACACGGCAGAAAAAACGACATTAGAAATCATGGCAAAACCACCAAACACAACAATAACATGAAAAGTGGCGAAGAAAATACGAAAATTCAGAATTATTTTGTGAAAACTGAAAGCGTGGACAATGCCGTCATTAGAAGTGAGTGTTTGTTCACGCATTTCATTGTGGAACATAACCTGCCGCTTAGTGTGGCCGACCACGCCGGGCCTTTATTTAGGAAAATGTTTCCTTCATCCGACGTCGCAAAGAAATATAGCTGTGGCAGAACAAAAACATCTGCTATTGTTAAAGAAATGTCTGCAAATGCTACAGAGGATATTGTGACGCATTTGCAAAATGGCCCTTTTTGTTTGTCAACCGATGGGAGTAATGATTCCGATTCCAAACTGTATCCAGTGGTGCTTACGTTTTTTGACGAAAATGTGCAAAAAATGGTCTCGTGCATTCTTTCGTTGCCTAATTTACAAGGCGATGCAACAGGTCGTAATATCGGCAGTTTGATGTTGGCAGAATTGGAACGTCATAAAGTACCCATAAAAAACATGATATCATTTTCTGCAGACAATGCTGCAGTTATGCTTGGACATAAAAATGGTGTGGCAGCTGTTTTAAAAAATGCTCAGGAGGGACTTATTGTGATGGGATGTTTGTGCCATTTGATTAATTTGGCTGCAGAAAAGGGGTCAAGTTGCTTGCCAGTAAAAATTGACGAAATTTTAATAGACATTTATTATTATCTTGAGAAAAGCAGCAAACGAAAAGAAAGTCTGGCAGAATTTCAAAATCTACACAATAAAGATGCTAAGAAGATTTTGAAACATGTTTGTAAGAAGATTTTGAAACATGTTTGTACCAGGTGGCTGTCATTGGGTAGAAGTCTGACTAGATTTGTAGATCAGTGGGAACCTTTGTTGAGTTTCTTCAAGAAAGAAGTCAGTCATCAGAAACCACAGTGTTCGTCACTGACATCTTACAGGATTCCGAAAGAGAGTAACAAATCTGGAGAGAGGGTAGGCATGACTCAGAAACCATCAGGTTCTTCACTCTTGCCCAAAGAGAACTTCACATCAGTAGGTAAGTCAGATGTTCTTTCACCATCGTGTTCTTCCTCACCTTCAAGCATGACAACCAAGCCGTCTGGAACAAAAGAATCTTTTAATTTTGAAAGAAAACAGTCAATTAAAAGAAAAGCAGATGGTGATCCTAAGGTCTCTTACAAGAAAATGGCTGGTGCAGTCTTGTCAGTAAGTGATTCTGACCTTATTTTGAAAAGTAAAAGTCCAAATTTAAGTCGTGAAGAAAATCTGTTTTTATTTCTCTCAATGCCACTGAATAGAGCTTTCTGCTTGTTTTTGTTGCATGTGATACCCTCATTTGAAAAAGTAAACATAATGCTCCAAGCATCAGAACCTCAAATTCACATTTTGCGACACATGCTCTGTGACTTGTTGAAAGAGATATTATCTAAGTTTGTTAAGCCTGCTGCTATCAAGAATGTGGATATTCTTGAAGTTAGCTATCATGCTGTTGAAAATCAGAGGCAAGACTCTGATATGGTTATTGGCTTTCAGACTTCACAAACTGTAAGTGAATTAAAAGCATCTGACAAAAAAGTGTTTTATGAATCTGTGAAAAAGTATTTCATCACTGCATGTGACTATATTGTTACCAAGTTTCCTCTGAAGAACGAAGTTTTGATGAAAGCAAGTGCTGCCAACATTGAGGGCATTGAAAATGTCAGTTTCTCTGATGTTGAGTACTTCCTGAAATTGTTTCCTGTAATGTTACCACTTAAAGACAATGAAACAAGGAGCATGGCCATGGATGAACTTCACAAACAGTTCATTTCCCTTCAGCTAGAAGATCTTTCTTGTTTAACACAGAGTGCCAATATTGTGGAAAAATGGGTCAGTGTCTCAAATATGAAAAGCATAACTGGGGAACCGAAATTTGATAGACTATCTAGAGTAATGTTTTCCATACTCACAATCCCTCACAGTAATGCAGAGTGCGAGAGGGTGTTTAGTTTGGTCAAGAAAAACAGGACCCAGTTCAGATCCCAGTTGTCAAATAACTCTCTTGAAAGCATTTCTGTAATTAAATCCAGACAAGTGGGTTTTTGCTATGATCAGAAGTTTTCTGAGAAATTTCTCCAAAAAGCTAAGAAAGCTACTGCAGCATCACTGAAGCATTTTCCTTAAGAAAAAAAAAGCTAGTTCGAAAGTGTTGTAAATAAGTTTGTAGTCCTATATTTAATTACATACCTAGATAAGAACATGAGTTGAGTGCAGCTGATGATGGGTGCAATATTGTGTAAACTTCTATATCAGATGTGTGTGAAATATGAAATTCACAATATTACAATGCAGATGTTAAGGTAATTTAATAGCTGTATGTACTTTTTTGTTAGATAGTATAAAATATACAGAATTTGGTTATTTGTTATGTTTAATCGTGGAGTAACCAAATTGCAGTGTTTGGTTTACGCTATGGTAATTAATCATTTAAAATTTCTACTGGATTGGGAATTTCAAAAGTTGGCAAGTATGGTATTGTAGCTTAGATCTGATCAAATCGTTTGACAGCTCTCCTCTACGTTGTGGTGTAGGCATACCAAAATTGGACAATTTCTTTAAATTGTTATTATTTTGTCCTTGATAAGTACCAATGCTTCATTGAAACAAAGATCATTGTTGACTTAATCCAGTCTTTCAATCTGTGCAAGATATCCTCTGATAACGCAGTTTTTTACTTGCCCCATAGTTGCAGAGAATTTGATAAACTGCAAGTACATATCAATATGGCAAATAGCTCTCTTACTTGTGCTGGTGACCGACACCACACGGCCTCTTCTATGGTGGCATCCCAGTGGTTGTCATCTTCCAACAACCCCAACTTTTCACAAACCTGTCGAAAAATTCCAAGTTCTTGGCCATCAACTGTTTTTGTATCTAAGAAGTCAGTATGTTCCCTTATTACATTCAGCAGCATTCACAAACAATAACATTCAAAGTTGCTAACGTGCACAGTGTAAATGTGCCCAAAAGCGTCTCCTGCCTTTACACCTGCCCAGCCATCGACATGTGTTCCTTGTAAACTAAGTTTCCATTCCTTCAGCGACGTATTGCATTTATAGTAGTGAGGTACGTCAATGTGAAGTAATGTTTTTGCAAATGCATCATTTTGGTACAACAGTAAAAACGTAGTTAGTGTCATTCTAAGTGGTGCTGTTAATCTCTCTCTAAAATTATTTTGAGTGAAGTAAACCCTCTCACCATTGGGTAGATGTACTGCGAAATGAGTGACTGTTGGGTGTGTCTTGTGCAGAGGTAGACCGAAGATCCGCCACACTGTTTTGTTACTACTAACATATTGGCTGGCTCTAAATGTTTGCAGCTCAAACGGGTACATTTTTACATTCCCTTGCTGATTTCAAAAGTAACCTGGTCACTACCTTTATTTATATAATTGCAAATATATTTTATCGCATTTGCCGTATTACAGAACTCTACATTTATATTGGAATTAAAAATTTTAGACAGGAGGGGGGAATATGGGACCACCCGGCTATTGTCCACCAATATTTCCTGTATTCCTCCTCGGTTTTTCCTTTCTTCGTGCATGATGATGAAGAATTTAGTGCACCACAAGGCCCGTGAATCATATTCATGGTCACCGTACCATAGAGCATTTGATTGGTATCTCAGCATGTACGACTTCGTCTATTTGGTTGGGACGCAATTTTTCCTTCAACCTCAGCAGTAAATGCACGTGAGGTAAACCTAATTTTTGCCACTCGATCAAGTACGTGAAGCACTGCATGTAACCAAATATTCCACCCTTTGTAAGTAAAGCAACCAACTTATGTACTTTTATTTTAAATACTCTGGCTGTTAAGTCATGCCTGTCTGTTGAAGTTTGACCAGAAATAAGCTTGGTGATTTCTGGCCAGGAGTGGTTACATGTCATTGTAATAAATAGATCAAGCCTCCCGTAATTAAGCACTTATGTGAACGCACCCTGTGTGTATTCATGAAGGTATCTCGGGCTATTCACAAATGATGAAGGGAGAATCACCATCTGACCCAAGTTATTTGGATCCAAATCCGCATAATTTCTTATCGCATCTTGTAAGTGAACGTAGTTTTCTGCGTGCAATTTTTTTTATTTAAAGAAATAAACAGTGAGCGCTTACTCCCATCTTTACATACATGTCAACCAGAAACTGATAGAGGAGGAGCCTACACCTAAGCAATAAATTAAAATTGTTGTGATATATCAAGTGATAAGCATAAAAGTCTTTGCAAGATACTTTTTTGTTTGTCATGAGGACTTAGGTAACTGGATTTATCTGAAGAATTTCCAAAAAATTATCAGGTACTCAAGTGTGTCATAAAATCTGTGTGTGTCGAGAACCCTAGTAAGAATTTCCATTGTGCACCTGTACAACTATGTCCCAAGACGTAGTTTGTTCACCACTAACTACTACGACTGCTATTTCATTTGTGGTCAGAATATTGAATAATCTCTTGTGTTGACCAATTGGTACACGGTCTTGTAATTATTATAGTTGGTCATTGTCTCTAGCCATTTTAAGTTCATTCACCAAAATGTTGTAATTGTGTAGAACTCATAATTTTTGAACAATGTTAATTTCTATATCTTGCACATACTCAGCACGCCTATTGACTTATGATTCTTCATCACCCGTGAAATAAACTTGCGAAAATTGTGGTTATTTATTGGTAGTAGGAAGCAAAGAACCAATATTGTGATATACTTTTCCTTGGATTGTGAAGGTCAGGCAAAATCCTGGCATTGAGAGAATTTTATCTGCTCCAAAAGATGTCACATGAAAGCACGTATTGTATTTTCTTATACTTCTCAGGAAATGGCGAGACCCATCTGTTTCATATAAGAAAAGTTCTCTCAGTGGTTCAACCGTCTCATCTACTGAAGCAATGGCTACTTTTCCGACCGAACAACACATACCTGCTGCTTCCTCTTTCCATTTAAGAGCTCCACAAAATCTGCAATCGTTGCACATCGCTTCTGTTTTTATAAGCTTGTGACTTTCATAATCAAGAGTCTCATCATACTCAAATGCAGCTTCATGGAACACCTCTCATGTGTTTCTGGTGAATATTTGACATTGATGTGCTGCACTTTCAGCAACAGCGCGTCTACGAGATTCAACCACTTCAGAATTTTCAGTGGCTCTTTGGGACGCCACGTGAGTTGCTGGCTGCTGTCGTCTAGCTTCAGACTGTTCTGGTGCCTCAGCAGCTCTGTGTGCTTCCTCATGCACCGCCTGTTTGAGCCTTCGCAGCTCAGCTTGTTGAGACGTCTCATTATTTCTAGCTATTTTCATAGCTCTAGCTTTATTAGAGCTTTGTGAAAAATTAGACTTACGCTTTTGTGGCATTATTGTAAGTACTATTTTTAAAAAATCACAAAATTTTGAAACTAACTAAAACCATTTCAGTATCCAACAAAACTAACCGTCATTCTTAAACTAACCAAAAATATTATTCTAATGTCTAAATAAACAAAAAAAAATTCTTGTTTGTTCCAAGGAGAAGGTGCCAGACTGACATAGAGAGATGACACACAATCAATGTACATTGCTAAAAAGTATTAGTAAGTAAGTAACCTATGTGTTAAGAAATAAATATTCACACACATTCAAAACGGACAGTGTGTTTGTAATTCAAGGCAACACTATCTATTGACGAAGCTAATAACTAAACTGTTAGTATCTCCTTTATTTTTCTAGCCGCTGCGAGCTACACTAAGCGTACGGGTTCGTACCAAGGAGAAGAATATGAAGTTGCCAGACCGACATAGTGAAATGACACACACTCACTATTTAACGACATTAGGAATGGAATTCCATATTAATATGTGGCCTATGTGTTAATCCAGGTTATAAACTTTCTGCACCAAATTTCATTCAAATCCGTTCAGTAGTTTTTGCTTGAAAGAGTAATATCCATCCATCCATCCTTACAAACTTTCGCGTTTATATACTAGTACGATTCTGAATGTTATCTCTATGAATTTGAGTAAATTTTATTTCATTTCTTAGTGTGGTTTTGTATCTTTCATTTTAAATTTTTGTTCACAGCCAATAGTAAATAATCTTTGTATTAATTTTTATATTATAAATTAATTAAATAAGATCTAAGGTACAATATTGCTCATAAAATACCTAATTTAGTGCAGAGAATGTTATAGCAAGGTTTTCCACATTAAAGATGACCTGTGAATTCCATTATAACACACATGTAGAAATATGGTAAATTTGTAACAGCTACTCTGGTTGGTCAATCTATGGCTGAGGAATAATAAGGTATCGAAGCACGGCTGTTTGGAAGCTTCCGTTAGTGTTCAGCTATCACAAAGGCCAGTTGTGTTCAAGTATTGTCCTCAATATTTGGAATGTTTTAAGTAACCACGTGTGATTGAAGATAACTATTTGTAGAAGGAGAATTAGTAATGTTTGAACTACTACATACCTAAATTTGATATAATATATCTACATTACAGAAGAAACATTAACTATTTTACTGTTAATTGAATGAATAGTCTGAAATGATAAAACTGTTAAAGGTGAAATTATAAGAAGAATTTGCGAACTACATTAATTTCTGGACTATTTTTCTAATCCCGGACTGAATTGTGCATCGTATACAAGTTTTAATTTCTGCAAACATATCATTGATCTCGTTGTAGTGAAATGGATTCACTAGTCAGGAAGATAAATCAAGAAATTTCAGTTATTGCAACCGGAGTCAAAATTATGCATTTGGACAGCAACAGCAACATACACACACATACATTGTGGCCATGACAGTTTTCACGTTTCAAAAACATTTACCCAAAAATAAAATAGACAAAATGTAAGCCAAAATACAACTACGAAGTCATAAAGGCAAAACGTAAGGCTAGTTAATAATATTTTAAAAAAATGCATTTTTAAACGTAATGTTAAAATTATTTAAAAGTCAAACATGATATATATTTCAAAAACTGGCATTATATTATAACAACTCCAGGACCAATACCAAGTATTGGCCGAACATCAGCCATGTACCAAATGAAAGCTGTAACATTTCTTAACAAAATATACTGTTCAGAATTTTTGTCTGGGCCGACACTTTTAATGCCGACGGACAGCAACAAGATCGCGCGCCCTGTTTTCCTTGCAGGCAATAACTTCACCCGCCCATTACAGGACCTGAAAAAAACCATTTTATTTCTCCGTTTAAAACTGAAATATATAAATCCAACTACAAGGTCCTAAACGCAAGATAAGATGCTGTGTATTTAACTAAAAAAAATAGTATTTATTAATAGTATTCTTTAAATTATATAAGATCAAAGAAGGTACATATTTCAAAAACCTGCATTTTATAAAAACGACTCCAGGACTCATACCAAGTATTGGCCGAACATCAGCCATGTACCAAATGAAAGCTGTCACCTTACTTAACAAAATATACTGTTCAGAATTTTTGTCTGGGCCGACAGTTTTAATGCCGACGGACAGCAACAAGTTCGCGCGCTTAGTTTTACTTGCAGGCAATAGCTTCACCCGCCCATTACAGGACCTGAAAAAACCATTTTATTTCTCTGTTTAAAACTGAAATATAAAATTCGACCTACAAGGTCCAAAACGCAAGATATGGCGCTTTGTATTTAATTTAAAAACTTAGTATTTGTTAATAATATTATTAAAATTATTTAAGGTCAAATAAGTTACATATTTCAAAAACTTGCATTATATTAAAATGACTCCAGAACTCATACCAAGTATTGGCCGAACATCAGCCATATACCAAATGAAAGCTGTCACCTTACTTAACAAAATATACTGTTCAGAATTTTTGTCTGGGCCGACACTTTTAATGCCGACGGACAGCAACAAGATCGCGCGCCCAGTTTTACTTGCAGGCAATAACTTCACCCGCCCATTACAGGACCTGAATAAACCATTTTATTTATCTGTTTAAAACTGAAATTTAAAAATCCACCTACAATATACTAAACGAAAGATATGGCGCTTTGTATTTAATTTAAAAACTTAGTATTTGTTAATAGTATTATTAAAATTATTTAAGGTCGAAAAAGGTACATATTTCAAAAACTTACTTTATATTAAAACGACTCCAGGACTCATACCAAGTATTGGCCGAACATCAGCCATGTACCAAATGAAAGCTGTCACCTTACTTAACAAAATATACTGTTCAGAATTTTTTTCTGGGCCAACACTTTTAATGCCGACGGACAGCAACAAGTTCGCGCGCCCAGTTTTACTTACAGGCAATAGCTTCACCCGCCCATTACAGGACCTAAAAAAAACCATTTTATTTCTCCGTTTAAAACTGAAATATATAAATACAACTACAAGGTCCTAAACGAAAGATAAGATGCTTTGTATTTAACTAAAAAAATAGTATTTATCAATAGTATTCTTTAATTTATATAAGGTCAAAGAAGGTACATATTTCAAAAATTTGCATTTTATAAAAACGACTCCAGGACTCATACCAAGTATTGGCCGAATATCAGCCATATACCAAATGAAAGCTGTAACATTTCTTAACAAAATATACTGTTCAGAATTTTTGTCTGGGCCGACACTTTTAATTCCGACGGACAGCAACAAGATCGCGCGCCCTGTTTTCCTTGCAGGCAATAACTTCACCCGCCCATTACAGGACCTGAAAAAAACCATTTTATTTCTCCGTTTAAAACTGAAATATATAAATCCAACTACAAGGTCCGAAACGCAAGATAAGATGCTTTGTATTTAACTAAAAAAAATAGTATTTATTAATAGTATTCTTTAAATTATATAAGATCAAAGAAGGTACATATTTCAAAAACCTGCATTTTATAAAAACGACTCCAGGACTCATACCAAGTATTGGCCGAACATCAGCCATGTACCAAATAAAAGCTGTCACCTTACTTAACAAAATATACTGTTCAGAATTTTTGTCTGGGCCGACACTTTTAATGCCGACGGACAGCAACAAGTTCGCGCGCCCAGTTTTACTTACAGGCAATAGCTTCACCCGCCCATTACAGGACCTAAAAAAAACCATTTTATTTCTCCGTTTAAAACTGAAATATATAAATACAACTACAAGGTCCTAAACGAAAGATAATATGCTTTGTATTTAACTAAAAAAAATAGTATTTATCAATAGTATTCTTTAATTTATATAAGGTCAAAGAAGGTACATATTTCAAAAATTTGCATTTTATAAAAACGACTCCAGGACTCATACCAAGTATTGGCCGAATATCAGCCATATACCAAATGAAAGCTGTAACATTTCTTAACAAAATATACTGTTCAGAATTTTTGTCTGGGCCGACAGTTTTAATACCGACGGACAGCAACAAGTTCGCGCGCTTAGATTTACTTGCAGGCAATAGCTTCACCCGCCCATTACAGGACCTGAAAAAACCATTTTATTTCTCTGTTTAAAACTGAAATATAAAATTCGACCTACAAGGTCCAAAACGCAAGATAAGATGCTTTGTATTTAACTAAAAAAAAATAGTATTTATTAATAGTATTCTTTAAATTATATAAGGTCAAAGAAGGTACATATTTCAAAAACCTGCATTTTATAAAAACGACTCCAGGACTCATACCAAGTATTGGCCGAACATCAGCCATGTACCAAATAAAAGCTGTCACCTTACTTAACAAAATATACTGTTCAGAATTTTTGTCTGGGCCGACACTTTTAATGCCGACGGACAGCAACAAGTTCGCGCGCCCAGTTTTACTTACAGGCAATAGCTTCACCCGCCCATTACAGGACCTAAAAAAAACCATTTTATTTCTCCGTTTAAAACTGAAATATATAAATACAACTACAAGGTCCTAAACGAAAGATAATATGCTTTGTATTTAACTAAAAAAAATAGTATTTATCAATAGTATTCTTTAATTTATATAAGGTCAAAGAAGGTACATATTTAAAAAATTTGCATTTTATAAAAACGACTCCAGGACTCATACCAAGTATTGGCCGAATATCAGCCATATACCAAATGAAAGCTGTAACATTTCTTAACAAAATATACTGTTCAGAATTTTTGTCTGGGCCGACAGTTTTAATGCCGACGGACAGCAACAAGTTCGCGCGCTTAGATTTACTTGCAGGCAATAGCTTCACCCGCCCATTACAGGACCTGAAAAAACCATTTTATTTCTCTGTTTAAAACTGAAATATAAAATTCGACCTACAAGGTCCTAAACGCAAGATAAGATGCTTTGTATTTAACTAAAAAAAATAGTATTTATTAATAGTATTCTTTAAATTATATAAGGTCAAAGAAGGTACATATTTCAAAAACCTGCATTTTATAAAAACGACTCCAGGACTCATACCAAGTATTGGCCGAACATCAGCCATGTACCAAATGAAAGCTGTCACCTTACTTAACAAAATATACTGTTCAGAATTTTTGTCTGTGCCGACAGTTTTAATGCCGACGGACAGCAACAAGTTCGCGCGCTTAGATTTACTTGCAGTCAATAACTTCACCCGCCCATTACAGGACCTGAAAAAACCATTTTATTTATCTGTTTAAAACTGAAATTTAAAAATCCACCTACAAGATACTAAAAGAAAGATATGGCGCTTTGTATTTAATTTAAAAACTTAGTATTTGTTAATAGTATTATTAAAATTATTTAAGGTCGAAAAAGGTACATATTTCAAAAACTTACTTTATATTAAAACGACTCCAGGACTCATACCAAGTATTGGCCGAACATCAGCCATGTACCAAATGAAAGCTGTCACCTTACTTAACAAAATATACTGTTCAGAATTTTTGTCTGGGCCAACACTTTTAATGCCGACGGACAGCAACAAGTTCGCGCGCCCAGTTTTACTTACAGGCAATAGCTTCACCCGCCCATTACAGGACCTAAAAAAAACCATTTTATTTCTCCGTTTAAAACTGAAATATATAAATACAACTACAAGGTCCTAAACGAAAGATAATATGCTTTGTATTTAACTAAAAAAATAGTATTTATCAATAGTATTCTTTAATTTATATAAGGTCAAAGAAGGTACATATTTCAAAAATTTGCATTTTATAAAAACGACTCCAGGACTCATACCAAGTATTGGCCGAATATCAGCCATATACCAAATGAAAGCTGTAACATTTCTTAACAAAATATACTGTTCAGAATTTTTGTCTGGGCCGACACTTTTAATGCCGACGGACAGCAACAAGTTCGCGCGCCCAGTTTTACTTACAGGCAATAGCTTCACCCGCCCATTACAGGACCTAAAAAAAACCATTTTATTACTCCGTTTAAAACTGAAATATATAAATACAACTACAAGGTCCTAAACGAAAGATAATATGCTTTGTATTTAACTAAAAAAAATAGTATTTATCAATAGTATTCTTTAATTTATATAAGGTCAAAGAAGGTACATATTTCAAAAATTTGCATTTTATAAAAACGACTCCAGGACTCATACCAAGTATTGGCCGAATATCAGCCATATACCAAATGAAAGCTGTAACATTTCTTAACAAAATATACTGTTCAGAATTTTTGTCTGGGCCGACAGTTTTAATGCCGACGGACAGCAACAAGTTCGCGCGCTTAGATTTACTTGCAGGCAATAGCTTCACCCGCCCATTACAGGACCTGAAAAAACCATTTTATTTCTCTGTTTAAAACTGAAATATAAAATTCGACCTACAAGGTCCTAAACGCAAGATAAGATGCTTTGTATTTAACTAAAAAAAATAGTATTTATTAATAGTATTCTTTAAATTATATAAGGTCAAAGATGGTACATATTTCAAAAACCTGCATTTTATAAAAACGACTCCAGGACTCATACCAAGTATTGGCCGAACATCAGCCATGTACCAAATGAAAGCTGTCACCTTACTTAACAAAATATACTGTTCAGAATTTTTGTCTGGGCCAACACTTTTAATGCCGACGGACAGCAACAAGTTCGCGCGCCCAGTTTTACTTACAGGCAATAGCTTCACCCGCCCATTACAGGACCTAAAAAAAACCATTTTATTTCTCCGTTTAAAACTGAAATATATAAATACAACTACAAGGTCCTAAACGAAAGATAATATGCTTTGTATTTAACTAAAAAAATAGTATTTATCAATAGTATTCTTTAATTTATATAAGGTCAAAGAAGGTACATATTTCAAAAATTTGCATTTTATAAAAACGACTCCAGGACTCATACCAAGTATTGGCCGAATATCAGCCATATACCAAATGAAAGCTGTAACATTTCTTAACAAAATATACTGTTCAGAATTTTTGTCTGGGCCGACACTTTTAATGCCGACGGACAGCAACAAGTTCGCGCGCCCAGTTTTACTTACAGGCAATAGCTTCACCCGCCCATTACAGGACCTAAAAAAACCATTTTATTTCTCCGTTTAAAACTGAAATATATAAATACAACTACAAGGTCCTAAACGAAAGATAATATGCTTTGTATTTAACTAAAAAAAATAGTATTTATCAATAGTATTCTTTAATTTATATAAGGTCAAAGAAGGTACATATTTCAAACATTTGCATTTTATAAAAACGACTCCAGGACTCATACCAAGTATTGGCCGAATATCAGCCATATACCAAATGAAAGCTGTAACATTTCTTAACAAAATATACTGTTCAGAATTTTTGTCTGGGCCGACAGTTTTAATGCCGACGGACAGCAACAAGTTCGCGCGCTTAGATTTACTTGCAGGCAATAGCTTCACCCGCCCATTACAGGACCTGAAAAAACCATTTTATTTCTCTGTTTAAAACTGAAATATAAAATTCGACCTACAAGGTCCTAAACGCAAGATAAGATGCTTTGTATTTAACTAAAAAAAATAGTATTTATTAATAGTATTCTTTAAATTATATAAGGTCAAAGATGGTACATATTTCAAAAACCTGCATTTTATAAAAACGACTTCAGGACTCATACCAAGTATTGGCCGAACATCAGCCATGTACCAAATGAAAGCTGTCACCTTACTTAACAAAATATACTGTTCAGAATTTTTGTCTGGGCCGACACTTTTAATGCCGACGGACAGCAACAAGATCGCGCGCCCAGTTTTACTTGCAGGCAATAACTTCACCCGCCCATTACAGGACCTGAAAAAACCATTTTATTTATCTGTTTAAAACTGAAATTTAAAAATCCACCTACAAGATACTAAACGAAAGATATGGCGCTTTGTATTTAATTTAAAAACTTAGTATTTGTTAATAGTATTATTAAAATTATTTAAGGTCGAAAAAGGTACATATTTGAAAAACTTACTTTATATTAAAACGACTCCAGGACTCATACCAAGTATTGGCCGAATATCAGCCATGTACCAAGTGAAAGCTGTAACGTTTCTTAACAAAATATACTTTTCAGAATTTTTGTCTGGGCCGACACTTTTAATGCCGACGGACAGCAACAAGATCGCGTGCCCTGTTTTCCTTGCAGGCAATAGCTTCACCCGCCCATTACAGGACCTGAAAAAACCATTTTATTTCTCCGTTTAAAACTGAAATATAAAAATCCAACTACAAGGTCCTAAACGCAAGATATGACGCTTTGTATTTAACTAAAAAAAAATAGTATTTATTAATAGTATTCTTTAAAATATATAAGGTCAAAGAAGGTACATATTTCAAAAACTTGCATTTTATAAAAACGACTCCAGGACTCATACCAAGTATTGGCCGAATATCAGCCATGTACCAAGTGAAAGCTGTAACGTTTCTTAACAAAATATACTTTTCAGAATTTTTGTCTGGGCCGACACTTTTAATGCCGACGGACAGCAACAAGATCGCGTGCCCTGTTTTCCTTGCAGGCAATAGCTTCACTCGCCCATTACAGGCCCTGAAAAAACCATTTTATTTCTCCGTTTAAAACTGAAATAAAAAATCCAACTACAAGGTCCTAAACGCAATATATGGCGCTTTGTATTTAACTTTAATAATTGGTATTTATTCTAGTGTATAGGGTTTGCCCTGAGACACGCCTAGGTCCTACCTTAAATTGGCCCATTTCCCACACACTTTAGCTTAGTTTAATTTAAGTTAGGAAAACATTTCAATTGTCATTCGAGTCAGGCTTTTCAGGGGGGGTTTTCCACGCTCCTGACTGGCTTTAGACACACGTAGAAAAGGGATGATAGTCGAAGTTCTGTCATTTATACTCGATCCTAAAACCGGACGATTCGACGGCCGGCCTGGAAATAACTTCTCATACACTCCAGAGTTCACACATTTTTTAAGCATATTACCATGGTGTTCGCAATAATTGGGGTTAATTGTTTCAAAATAAAACAATAATATACCATGTCATGCACTTTTTTAATACACAGTATTTGAATAAATTTTCCCTAACACATAAACCATACACGCTGACGTCATGAGTTTCTCAAGGTAACCTAATTTGGTACGTCTCTGGAGTTATACTTAATTTATAACCCATTTGCAAGAAGTCAAATGAATCGGAAACACATTGTCGAATAAAATTAGTAAGTATTAAATATTATATCTGTGACATCTTAATTATGTTACTTAGATACAGTGTGCTATCGGTACAAGAGTAAAATTTAACATTAGAGGTATGACAATTCATAATATTGTAAGTTTAATTGTACTTTTTTAATAACTACCAAAATACATACAAATTATGCAGATTTTCCTAGTTATATCCACTAAGAACACGGATATTTAATCATATAGGTAATTCATTTATTATTTATAGGGGAGACATTGAAGCAAACATTTTCTTTCAATTATTATACATATATGTGTAAGTATGCATGTGTATATATATATAAAGTCCACATTCGGCATTATCAATATGTATGTAATTGGGAAATTCATACATTGGAAGAATTTTTATAACTTGCAGGGTTATGCGGGATTGTGTAAAAAAATATGTACCTAACAATGAAAGGTGAGTATGTTAACATTTTCTAAATGAGGCTCAAAGATAAAGTTACGACACATTTTAAATTTACCTTTTTTGATTCAGGACCGTAGCTTATCAACTGTTCTGGTTCAGAAACTATCTTAATTATTACAAAGTACATCAGAATCCAGTGACGACCGGTGTATGAGCTGCAGCAGGGGAGTCAGTTTGCAAGCGCACTGACATTCACGACAAGCTTGATTCACCAATGCCCACAATGTCACAGAGGAGCCAGCGATTATCAACCAGTCGCAGCCACGCAGTGCGACGCTGCGTCTACTGGAAACAATTCTGAAGAGTTGGAATCTGCTGCATTCATTCGCTAGTCACCACAATAACAATACATTAGAATAATGTTGTTTATATACTATTGAGACCTTGCATGTGATGGTAACGGGCCAGCATCTCGTTACCTGTATTTAAGGGGCGAGAACATATCAATTAGTTCTGGAAAAAAAATTCCCAAGAATTATTAAAATAAAGTACATGAAAGATGCTGTTAATTGTACACCATACAATACACCATACAAAGTACATGCTGCATTTCAACAAATGTGCTTGCATGGTTAACGTAACGTTATATCAATGAGTAAATAGAAAATTTTATTCGAAATTTAGTCATTAGCCAACCCCAAGTGTGAAAGATATTCAAGCAATTATTTGCAATGTTGCAAATATGTTTTAAAATGGTGCAATTTATGGCTTACTTTTTCAATTTTTCTTTGTAATGAAACAAGAAACAACTTGCAACGTCACAAAAGGCTCGCTCAGGAAGGAGGGTGCAACCTCTCTTTGGAACGATCCTCTTGTTCAATGTCAAATGAGCTACTTGTCACTTGCATTTGTTATTTTCCTAGTGTTAACTAAGAGGTTTCTTATATTTCAATGGTGGTATACACCACAACACTTTATATTTGTTCGGTACATTCGTATAAGGGAAACTGTAATTACATAATCCAGAGAACATAACATCACTTGGAAACCACACGTACTAAGTGTAAGGTTCTATCATATAGTTAAACAAGTTTGGCTGGCAACAAACACAACAAATTATAATCGGCATTAAACGCAACATTCCCAGTCCATTGACCATAGTTCGAGTGCTTATAGAAGTTCTATATGAAACCAAATAAAAATAATTCTGTAATACTACTGTTATTATTCTCAAATGTATAGAAATATGGTTGTTCCTTCTTGTAATGGTACAGAACACAAAGGTTTACAGAAATATTGTGTCACTTAACAAACATTTGTATTTTTACATATGAACCCCTAATTCGGTTCCAATTACAATTTATCTTAATCTGTTTTAGCACAATATTGAGCTTAAAATTTCTTATCCTAATTACACTTCTCAACTACCTATGCGGAAATCGGATCAAATTGTTTTCTAATAAATAAAAAATCGAATAAATAGATACTTCAGCCTACATAACACCATACAGTTTCTGCGAGAATATTTATTACGTACTCATAACACTTAAGAAAATGTTACACAAATCATTGCTTGATATTCATTCGTTCTTCTGTTCTGTCAACTGTGAACATAACGGGTGAATCATCGTGAAGTTATATATGTATCCTTTTGCGCACCTTTCTCTTTCACTGGCTAGCAATTTGTGACGTCACTCTGGAGATATTTTGCTAAAGTAGGCTATGTATACGGAAATATACGTTAATCTGAGTTTTACATTTTGTTAGAACGGCGGTTATCAACAAATGATGATTCTAATGGCAAATTTATTTTCATTCAAGTAAATAAATTAAGAAATTAGATACCTATAACTAATTTTATTGCCTCATTTATTACAAAATAAGTTTTTTTCTGTATTTTGTTTTGTCTCCGCCCAATTTAGGTTTCGAATGGACGAAAGCTACGATATCATTTAATTTTGACAATCTTTTTTTTTATATAGCCTGAAGTGATTTTATTATTTATTTCAGTGTAATACATTCACAACACAAGTTTGGCTAAATAATGTTAAACTTTTGTAGCAGTGACACCAGTTAACTGTTGTTTGCCACAACCGTAATAAATTATTTTGTGCACTATATATTGTGTACTATATATTGTACTAACAAAATACTAGGCAGGAAAATAATAACGCGGTAGTTTAGATACGGAAAAAAAATCATTTCGCTGGTTAGTACAACCTCATCCGAAAAAAAAAGCATTTATTTCAAAAATCAAGATTATATAATTAAAAATATGTCACTCTTGTAATATTAATATTGATTATTTAAAAATGTTGCATGGTTATTAATCGTTTCACAAAGCTTAAATATTTAAATTTTTCAAAAATTCGTACTTTTTATTCTGCAGTTTTAAATGCTAAATCTGCCACTCCTCTTCCCGGAACTTACCTAACACAATCTTTACTTCTCTACCTGCAGATTGTTATCCCTATTTCAAGTAATGCTAATTTTCTAGAGAAGGTTCTCCATTAAGAACATTTAATGGTTTTTTGAATAACACCTATCCCGAAGAACGCCGTTAAGTATTTTTTATGTGGCTAACGTAACTTACCCAAACATTTACACCAATATACAGTATTTTAAATGAATATTGTATACAACCAATCATTCAAATAATTGAACAGTGTTCGAAATTAAATTACCTTATCCCTCCAGCCATTCACACGATTAAACAATGTTTTAAATTAAGCTAACAAAACTTAACCAACCATCCAAATGACTTAAAAGTATTTTAAAAGTAGCTAACGTAATACAAAATACAAAACCAATGGTAAAATACCGGTAATCTACCTCAATTATCTCAACAAATATTAGCAGAATCATCACACATAATTAAAGAATCTCAAAAAACATTTATAAGAATTTTATGTAAATATTTTCATAAGTGCTTAAACTATGAAAAATTGCCAAAATAAATAGCCAAACAATAAAGCACGAATATCAAAAATTTGAATTTATATTTCGCCGTTTTTTGTTAGTTCTATCAACATAACATGACATCAATTAATAATATAATTAAATGAAAATATTTGGTTTGCGTTTACAACCGAAAATTTGGGACACGTTACAATTGTTCCGAAGTTAATGCAAGTTATTTTAATAACGCAAGTAAGCGTATCAGATATATTAATTCATGTAACAATATGAGCTAAATTTATTTTCTAAATGAAACGTATAAACATTAATACTAATAGTTCAGTTTATAATAAACTTGCATCTGTATGTATCCTACATAAAAATTTGTGACAAGGTTATAATTCAGAAATTCATTAAAAAATAAAACACTTATTGAAATGCTGTGCCTTTGTTTAAATAAACTTTACTCAGCTGTCAAAGTTGAGGCCTACACAAACAAAAAAATCATTTTCTCAAGATCAGTTGCTATAAAAACTTATTTTGACCATTCATATAACCCTACCTCCCTTACTTCGTGCAATAATCTTTGCTAAAATTAGTCTTTGTTTGCACAATAACACTCAGTTCTGACACGTTATAGTTTTAAAAGAGATGGTTATTTATTATTTAATTCATTTTTGTTGTTTTAGTGTTATTTGGGTAACTATATTACACACAGTCTAGCAGTTTGTCAATTCATATCATCAAACTACCATTCAAACCCGCGCTCGTAGGCAGTATCACCAACGAAAAGTATGCGCGCAGAACGTGAAAATATTCGTCCGCGGATCGGGCAGGCCTGTACACTTAGGCCATTCGATTTTTCGCAGTAATCACTTGACAGTGCACCAACTCATACGCCTCACTGAAGAGATAACAAGCGCCTTCAACGTAAAAGATTATGTAGTTGCGACGTTTTTAGACGTAGAAAAAGCCTTCGACAGAGTTTATAACGCGGGGCTAATCTATACAAACTATATCAAACAAATTTCCTGGTCTGCTATACCAAGCTAGTCGCGTCCTACCTAGAAGACAGAACGTTTACAGTATCAACTTAAAGAACTATGTCTGACATCAAACAAATAAGAGCAGGCGTACCACAGGGCAGTATTCTAGGCCCTGTTCTATTTAACATATATAGCCTTCTAGAGATTTGCCACGCCCCGAACACCGCCTAGTGAAGTTAGGCTGCTATGTGCTATGCAAACGACACGTTTCTGTATAGCAGATCATACACACTTCACCTAGCCACTACCAGACTGCATTAGCTTAGATTAAATTAGGCTAGGAAAAAAAACGGATGCATTAGCTGTGTGCTAGCAATGGTGTACGACCTGGCTTAGCAAAGTGAACACAACGATGTCCGAAGCTATTGTGTTTACTCGCGGAAATCTTCCACCTGTAGAACACAGGCCATAAATACGTTTGTTTGGCGAACAAATCCCACACAAGGACGTCGTAAAATATCTAGGCGTCCACATGGACAGGAAGCTTCTCTGGCACCATCATATAGATGCCTAGAGAATTCAAGCTGAGGTTAGACTAAGCTCACTATATCCAGTAATGAGCAGGCGATGTGGAGGCACAGTAACGAACGGTTTACTGTGCTCTACAAAACACTGATTCACCCTATTATTACGTACGCAGCCCCAGTCTGGGCAACCACTGCGAAAACACATTTATTAAAGCTGCAGCGAATTCAGAATAAATGTATTCGAATAGCTACAGACGCTCCAATGTATTACCCTACAGAAGCCTTGCATTGTGAAACGGACACGGAAACTTTGCAAGACTTTTACATTCGAACCCCAGAAACATTTTACGATAAATGCGTAAATAGTTAAAACCCACATGTTTTATCGCTCGGAAATTTTGATCCGGACGTAAGACAAAAATATAAGCGGCCGAAATCGCTCCTTGCCCACCGGCCGCCATAGTCGCGCGTGATTGGCCGCGCAGACTGCCAGCCAATGCGCGCGGAGCGAAAAAGCACAGTTCTTGCAATCCTAAGCTGGCAGCTCATAGTATTAAGTATTATTAAGTATAATATGGTTCTAATTGACATACAACGCCCAACACCGACGCAGCCCTCCCTGTAGGTCCTTCCGTGTAGGCGAAAAATACTGTCGTGTTTCGGCCCAGCAGGGCTCGAATTATCGTCTGATTTTCCACTTTTTTGGTCTCCTGAGACCTTGAATGGCGAAGCGCCCAAGAATAATCCCATACACATGTACACATTCATACTGATATTTCTAGTTTAAGAATGTGTGCTGGCTGGCATCATGGCGGGAACACGGACCAAACAGTCCAAGCTCACCACCTTCGCTTAGTAGTGCTTTTTTACTCTGTCCAACTCTTCTTCCAGAACAACCCTTCTGTTCCCGTAACCAACCTGCTTGTTAATTAATACATTAATTTTGCATCCAGCATGAATGAACCCAGGGTTTTCCCTCTGTCAATAGAGGCTTCACCTGGGCCCACCTTATCTAGTGTTAGTCTAGAGTAGTCAGTGAGGGGAGTTTGTCATGGCACTAATGGTGGCCATGGCTGACCAATTCCCTCCTAGCACATGATGCATGCGACCTCTCCTGCATGGCTAACCCCTGCATGATTAGAGCGTATAGGCTTCGGCCTGAGACGGACCTAGGTCTCTCCCTAACCCAGACCCCTCCCAAATACATTTGGTTTTAGTTAGGTTAAGAAAAAAAAGGAAACGCACAAAGCATCTAAGTAATCCATAAAACTTCTTTTACTCTTAGCAGTATTTATACTTATTTCACTTAAAAATTTTAATTTTGTCATCACATGTATTCACCAAAATAAAGAAAATAATTATTTCCTCATTAATGGAGCACTATGATCCAATTGTATCTGTAGGAGACTTTAGGGATAATACTTTAGAAAAACAATGAAACTACATATTTTGATTATCATGTATGAATAAAATGTTAGGTATCTGTTACATAACAACACTGATTGACAGCATTTTGACTCATACTCTAGCTCCTATTTTTAGAGTTAAAAGTTATTTTATCTAATTATCGTTAGCTTTAATTGCAATAGCAAAGTTAAGTCTTCGAATAGGCAGCAATAGAAGTTTTCCCGTTTTCAAATAGAATAACAGTGAACTATCGCAATGGCAGAAAATGTATTATACACCTGAACCGCGTCCTTAAGGATGGCACCTTGGCGCTACGACTCTCGTCTTACCAGCAACAAAGCGTGTTGCATGTTTTGTTCTCACCACGTAGAACAATACCAAGTTGTCATAAATAAGAGCACAACGCTTTGGTAGTGTAACATTTTACACGCAACTTTTTGTCAAATTTGTATTATTATAATATTCTCGTTCCTTTCCCATTATCGACTTGAAAAATCGGCTTCCACTGATCTTCTCAGGGCCGACGATACAACAGCGACTTCCGCCGAATTGTCCGCGAGTTGGTATTCACTATATTCCCAACAAAGAGCTCCTGTATTGGAAACCTCCAGGGCGTGACTGACTGCCTCTACGCCCTCCCCGCAGGCACACAGCCCGGGCGGGCGCCCCGGCTCCAGAGTGCCTGCAGCTGTCGCCCCCGGTTCTTGTTGCGAGGCGAGCACCCCGAGTCGTCCACGAAACAAAGCTTTCAATCTGTGAAAAATTTGCCCAAAGCTGAATTTTTGCACAGTGGTAGAGCCTACTATGCTTAATAACATACCGAAAGTTTACTGCTGTAGACCTTGTACGTATCACCGAAAACGTGCAGTTAAGTCCTAGATGGCAGCGACTTACAGCAGTTCATTAAAATGATTCGCGTATACGCAGTTATTAACGTAGACTCTCCGTAAATGCATCCAAATAATCTAGAAACACCATTTTACACATTTATGTTAAAACATTTTCAAAATGTTAATACTAAAGGTACGATATTAATCGATGAAGTAATAAGAAGTGTCTTTTATTCACAACGAAAGAATTAAAAACACGATTAACATAAAGATATATGGTCCGCCGTAATAATCACTTTTACAAACGTTGTTGCATATTTTTAAAGCTTTAAAATGGTATATTGGTTAATTCTCTGACTCAATTGACCGGGCCTCTGAAAGGTTCCGAGCGTCGTAGTGTGTATCCTACCGTGTGGGTACTTAAGTCGCTCGGGTTGGAACAAATTTTGGTCTTAGGAAACAAAGTTTTTTAACATATGGAAAATTACATAAAACCTGAAATTTTGTACAGCAGCAGTATCAATATTTCTTAGTAACATATCAAAAGTTTACCGCTGCAAACCCTGTGCGTTGTACCAAAATCGTGCAGTTAAGGCCTAAGTTACAATTTCTTGCATTGACCCACAAAAATAAATTTTGTAAATGCAATTTCTATAGTATAATCTCATAATGAAGCCCAAAATGTTCTAGGAACTTAACTTCAATTGTTAAAAACAAACACATTTATAAAGATTAAATATATTTTCATTAAATAGGTAGTAGATTTCATTTCACTCCTTCTTTGTATCAATACAAAATAGTGATAATTCAATAAAATTGATTCAATTTTATTCATAAAAGTATGCAATCATTTCATCAATATTTTGTTATGACGTCACGTTAAACTATCGTCCATAAACCGACTTTACAGACAACCAATTTTTTTTTAATTTAAGAAAATAAAAATACAATTACATAAACATGAAAGGCCCCACGTAAAATTCATTTAAACCAACGAAGTTGCATATTTTTTAAGCTTTAACAAATGGTATATTGCTTAAGAGTGTGACTCCATTGATCTGCCCGCTGGCGCTGAAGCGTTCCGAGCGGCGTAATGTGTAGGCCTATTCTACTGCGGGAGGTGCTGAAGTCACTTGGGCTGCGGTGAATTTAGCTCTTAGGAAACTAACACTTTTAATATAAAAAAAACATAAACGCTGAATTTATTTAGTAGAGTTAGAATCAACGTTCTGTAGTAACATATCAACAGTTTATCGCCCCATACCTTGTGCATCACTCAGAAAACTAGCGGTTATGTCCTAAATCTTAGCTCCTTGTTGCGCTCTACAAATATGAATTCTACAAACGTTTTTATTATTGTATCTTCTCAGTTATCACATAAAATTAGTTTTCAAAATCTTTTATACTTTTGAAAGTTTAGAAGTGTGTGTGTGTATATATATATATATATATACACAAATTTTTACAAAATCGCAGGAATTAATATATATATATATATAATGCAAAATAAGAAAGTTGTATCAACAAAATTTTGCGAAATGTTTTTTTTTTTACAAAATCGCAGGAATTAATATATATATATATATATATATATATATATATATATATATATATAAACTACAGGAACTTGAAAGTCTTTTAAATTAAGTTTCTTGATATTTATTAGTTTTTAAATGGTATATATTTAGTTGTCTACAATAACCTATTGGGTCGCTAGAGCCGTTAGAGCGTCGCAATGTGTACTGCTCTAGGCTTCATGCTAAAGTCGTTTGTGTTGGAGTGTTTTAGTCACAGGCAACAAAGATATTAAAAATAAAGATAAAAATCGCTAGTAAATTCCTCCAATTAACTAATGTAAGTAGATGCAAAAGTTTATTTGATTTTATTACAATACATCAGAATGAAAATATTTACCTAAGATAAAAACCACAAACCTTTATGGGCGCTATGAAAACTGTAAATGTTTTGTTTCTAATAGACCATGAAGCCTGGATAAAAAATAGATTACGTTACTGAAGTAATAGAATAAGACAATAACTATCATATATTTATTTGTTGATTAGTATTGGTATTAATTTTGAATTCTTTACTTAGTTTTTCTAATCTGGTTTTTCAGTCTTTACTAAAGCATTTTTTTTTAAGTTTACGAACTGAAAACATGCTCTCAAATATTGATATTGTGCCTCATCTCAAATGTGACGTCATGCGTCCGATGCCTAGAGTTATTACTTTAAAGTTCATTAGTGTTTCGATTTTCCCATTTCAAACAGATTTAGTCAAATAAAAAATAAAAGCTTAAATCGTTCTTTATGAGAAGGAAAGCTTTCCCAATTTTTTTTAGATATTTGTATACATAATTGTTAAACTTGGTATTTTTGGGTGTTCCTGTTGACAAGTTCTAACAAAATTGTTTATTGCAACTTTATGGAGCCATCATAACTTAAGAAAAAATATTAGATTATTATCTTATTTGCGATAATTTAACTGATTTTTTGTTAAATCGAATAAACGTAACATATCTGCAGCAATCCCTAAACTAAATCTTCGGAACTTTGAAACTTGGCCATGAAGGTCGCGTGCAACGCTCGTCGCGCCGGCTTGCTGCGACCAAAGCACCGCCGCAGGACGGCACACACGCCGACCCTTGTTTTGTATGTAAATCATACTTTTATTTCAATGAATGTTTAAAAAAAAAACATAATCAATAACGTTATCGACTTTGTTTCAACTTTTTATTCAACATTGAATTTTTTTAACGTGATCGTGTTGAATAGTGTATCTGGATTATTTTTATGCACTTACAGAGAGTCTACGTTATTAACTGCGTAAACGGGAATCATTTTAATGGACTGCTGTAAGACTCTAACTTCTAGGACTTAACTGCACGTTTTCGGTGATACGCATAAGGTCTACAACGGTAAACTTCAGGTATGTTATTAAGCATAGTCAACTCTAACAATTGGCAGAAATTCAGCTATGGACAAATTTTTCACAGATTTGTGATTCTTTTTGTATTTCCTAGACAAGGGCCTGGGCAGGGCGACACACCCCGCGCATGCCGTGAGTAAACGCTACGGTTCCCGCATCAACTCCCCTTCGGTGAACTGCACGCCTTAGGTGATTCCCAAAGGACGCAGGGCACTCCCGGCCGACAGCACGCGCGAGCGGAGCTAGCGAATGTACGCCCGACGACAAGAAGGCTATAGGGATGTTAGCTTCCCGGGTGTAGCCAAGTCGGGTGACTATAAGTTTATAGATGAGTTGACACTTTTATAGCCTGAGCGTCTTAGCAGAAAGGAAACCTTTCTTTATACTTTGAAAGGTCGGGTCGTTGCGCTCGTCATAAACCCTTGGAGCAGCTCCACAACACGTCCTCTTCCGATGGCAGCGCAGATTGAAAATTTTCCACCCCTTGCAGTATTAGTAAGACATATCAAAAACTTATATACAATAATTAAGTATGCAATAAATAATAAAATCTATAATAGTGGTTCAAATATAATGAAATAAATAAAAATATCAACATATTTGTCGGGTGAAGCTATTGCCTGCAAGGAAAACAGGGCGTAAGAACTTGTTGAGGACCGTCGGCATTAAAAGTGTCGGCCAAGTAAAAAATTATGATAGGAATATTTTGTTAAGAAAGATTTCAGCATTCATTTGATACATGGCTGATGTTCGACCAATACTTGCTATCAGTCCTAGACTCGTTATCATATAATGCCAGTTTTTGAAATATGTACCTTGTTAGACCTTAAATATATAAAAAAATACTGTTAAGGATACTAATACAATTAGTTAAATAACAAGCCTTACACATTTAGTTTAGGATCCCGTAGTTGGAATTTTTTATTTCAGTTTCTGAACGGAGAAAAAAATGGTTTTTTCAGGTCCTGTAATGGGCGGGTGAAGCTATTGCCTGCAGATAAAACTGGGCGCGCGATCTTGTTGCTGTCCGTCGGCATTAAAACTGTCGGCCCAGACAAAAATTCTGAACAGTATATTTTGTTAAGTAAGGTGACAGCTTTCATTTGGTATATGGCTGATGTTCGGCCAATACTTGGTATGACTACTGGAGTCGTTTTAATATAATGCAAGTATTTGAAATATGTACCTTATTTGACCTTAAATAATTTTAATAATACTATTAACAAATACTAAGTTTTTAAATTAAATACAAAGCGCCATATCTTGCGTTTAGGACCTTGTAGGTGGATTTTTATATTTCAGTTTAAAACAGAGAAATAAAATGGTTTTTTCAGGTCCTGTAATGGGCGCATGAAGCTATTGCCTGCAAGTAAAACTGGGCGCGCGATCTTGTTGCTGTCCGTCGGCATTAAAACTGTCGGCCCAGACAAAAATTCTGAACAGTATATTTTGTTAAGTAAGGTGACAGCTTTCAGTTGGTATATGGCTGATGTTCGGCCAATACATGGTATGAGTCCTGGAGTCGTTATAATATAATGCCATTTTCTGAAATATGTACTTTGTTTTACCTTAAATAACTTTAAATAATGTTTTTAAAAATACAAATTTTTTAGTTTAATAAAAAGCCTCACATCTTGCGTTTAGGACCTTGTAGGTGGATTTTTATATTTCAGTTTAAAACAGAGAAATAAAATGGTTTTTTCAGGTCCTGTAATGGGCGCATGAAGCTATTGCCTGCAAGTAAAACTGGGCGCGCGATCTTGTTGCTGTCCGTCGGCATTAAAAGTGTCGGCCCAGACAAAAATTCTGAACAGTATATTTTGTTAAGTAAGGTGACAGCTTTCATTTGGTATATGGCTGATGTTCGGCCAATACTTGGTACGAGTACTGGAGTCGTTTTAATATAATGCAAGTTTTTGAAATATGTACTTTGTTTTACCTTAAATAACTTTAAATAATGTTTTTAAAAATACAAATTTTTTAGTTTAAATAAAAAGCCTCACATATTGTGTTTAGGACCTCGTTGTTGGATTTTCATTTTTCACATTTTAACAGAGAAGTAAACTGGTTTTTTCAAGGCCTGTAATGGGCGGGTGAAGCTATTGCCTGCAAATAAAACTGGGCGCGCAATCTTGTTGCTGTCCGTCGGCATTAAAAGTGTCGACCCAGACAAAAATTCTGAACAGTATATTTTGTTAAGTAAGGTGACAGCTTTCTTTTGGTATATGGCTGATGTTCGGCCAATACTTGGTATGAGTACTGGAGTCGTTTTAATATAATGCAAGTTTTTGAAATATGTACCTTTTTTGACCTTAAATAATTTTAATAATACTATTAACAAATACTAAGTTTTTAAATTAAATACAATGCGCCATATCTTGCGTTTAGGACCTTGTAGGTGGATTTTTATAATTCAGTTTAAAACAGAGAAATAAAATGGTTTTTTCAGGTCCTGTAATGGGCGGGTGAAGCTATTGCCTGCAAGTAAAACTGGGCGCGCGATCTTGTTGCTGTCCATCAGCATTAAAAGTGTCGGCCCAGACTAAAATTCTGAACAGTATATTTTGTTAAGTAAGGTGACAGCTTTCATTTGGTATATGGCTGATGTTCGGCCAATACTTGGTATGAGTCCTGGAGTCGTTATAATATAACGCCATTTTCTGAAATATGAACTTTGTTTGACCTATAATAATTTTAAAAAATGTTTTTAAATTACAAATTTTTTAGGTTAAATAAAAAGCCTTATATTTTGTGTTTAGGACCTCGTTGTTCAATTTTCATATTTCACTTTTTAACGGAGAAGTAAAATGGTTTTTTAGAGGCCTGTAATGGGCGGGTGAAGCTATTGCCTGCAAGTGAAACTGGGTGCGCGATCTTGTTGCTGTCCGTCGGCATTAAAAGTGTCGGCCCAGACAAAAATTCTGAACAGTATATTTTGTTAAGTAAGGTGACAGCTTTCATTTGGTATATGGCTGATGTTCGGCCAATACTTGGTACGAGTCCTGGAGTCGTTTTAATATAATGCAAGTTTTTGAAATATGTACTTTGTTTTACCTTAAATAACTTTAAATAATGTTTTTAAAAATACAAATTTTTTAGTTTAAATAAAAAGCCTCACATCTTGTGTTTAGGACCTCGTTGTTGGATTTTCATTTTTCACATTTTAACAGAGAAGTAAAATGGTTTTTTCAAGGCCTGTAATGGGCGGGTGAAGCTATTGCCTGCAAGTAAAACTGGGCGCGCGATCTTGTTGCTGTCCGTCGGCATTAAAAGTGTCGGCCCAGACAAAAATTCTGAACAGTATATTTTGTTAAGTAAGGTGAAAGCATTCATTTGGTATATGGCTGATCTTCGGCCAATACTTGGTATGAGTCCTGGAGTCGTTTTAATATAATGCAAGTTTTTGAAATATGTACTTTGTTTTACCTTAAATAACTTTAAATAATGTTTTTAAAAATACAAATTTTTTAGTTTAAATAAAAAGCCTCACATCTTGTGTTTAGGATCTCGTTGTTGGATTTTCATTTTTCACATTTTAACAGAGAAGTAAAATGGTTTTTTCAAGGCCTGTAATGGGCGGGTGAAGCTATTGCCTGCAAGTAAAACTGGGCGCGCGATCTTGTTGCTGTCCGTCGGCATTAAAAGTGTCGGCCCAGACAAAAATTCTGAACAGTATATTTTGTTAAGTAAGGTGACAGCTTTCAGTTGGTATATGGCTGATGTTCGGCTAATACATGGTATGAGTCCTGGAGTCGTTATAATATAATGCCATTTTCTGAAATATGAACTTTGTTTGACCTTAAATAATTTTAAAAAATGTTTTTAAATTACAAATTTTTTAGGTTAAATAACCTTATATCTTGTGTTTAGGACCTCGTTGTTGAATTTTCATATTTCACTTTTTAACGGAGAAGTAAAATGGTTTTTTCAAGGCCTGTAATGGGTGGGTGAAGCTATTGCCTGCAAGTGAAACTGGGCGCGCGATCTTGTTGCTGTCCGTCGGCATTAAAAGTGTCGGCCCAGACAAAAATTCTGAACAGTATATTTTGTTAAGTAAGGTGACAGCTTTCAGTTGGTATATGGCTGATGTTCGGCCAATACTTGGTATGAGTACTGGAGTCGTTTTAATATAATGCAAGTATTTGAAATATGTACCTTATTTGACCTTAAATAATTTTAATAATACTATTAACAAATACTAAGTTTTTAAATTAAATACAAAGCGCCATATCTTGCGTTTAGGACCTTGTAGGTGGATGTTTATATTTCAGTTTAAAACAGAGAAATAAAATGGTTTTTTCAGGTCCTGTAATGGGCGCATGAAGCTATTGCCTGCAAGTAAAACTGGGCGCGCGATCTTGTTGCTGTCCGTCGTCATTAAAAGTGTCGGCCCAGACAAAAATTCTGAACAGTATATTTTGTTAAGTAAGGTGACAGCTTTCATTTGGTATATGGCTGATGTTCGGCCAATACTTGGTACGAGTACTGGAGTCGTTTTAATATAATGCAAGTTTTTTAAATATGTACTTTGTTTTACCTTAAATAACTTTAAATAATGTTTTTAAAAATACAAATTTTTTAGTTTAAATAAAAAGCATCACATATTGTGTTTAGGACCTCGTTGTTGGATTTTCATTTTTCACATTTTAACAGAGAAGTAAACTGGTTTTTTCAAGGCCTGTAATGGGCGGGTGAAGCTATTGCCTGCAAGTAAAACTGGGCGCGCGATCTTGTTGCTGTCCGTCGGCATTAAAAGTGTCGGCCCAGACAAAAATTCTGAACAGTATATTTTGTTAAGTAAGGTGACAGCTTTCAGTTGGTATATGGCTGATGTTCGGCCAATACATGGAATGAGTCCTGGAGTCGTTATAATATAATGCCATTTTCTGAAATATGAACTTTGTTTGACCTTAAATAATTTTAAAAAATGTTTTTAAATTACAAATTTTTTAGGTTAAATAAAAAGCCTTATATCTTGTGTTTAGGACCTCGTTGTTGGATTTTCATTTTTCACATTTTAACAGAGAAGTAAAATGGGTTTTTCAAGGCCTGTAATGGGCGGGTGAAGCTATTGCCTGCAAGTAAAACTGGGCGCGCGATCTTGTTGCTGTCCGTCGGCATTAAAAGTGTCGGCCCAGACAAAAATTCTGAACAGTATATTTTGTTAAGTAAGGTGACAGCTTTCAGTTGGTATATGGCTGATGTTCGGCCAATACATGGAATGAGTCCTGGAGTCGTTATAATATAATGCCATTTTCTGAAATATGAACTTTGTTTGACCTTAAATAATTTTAAAAAATGTTTTTAAATTACAAATTTTTTAGGTTAAATAAAAAGCCTTATATCTTGTGTTTAGGACCTCGTTGTTGAATTTTCATATTTCACTTTTTAACGGAGAAGTAAAATGGTTTTTTCAAGGCCTGTAATGGGCGGGTGAAGCTATTGCCTGCAAGTGAAACTGGGCGCGCGATCTTGTTGCTGTCCGTCGGCATTAAAAGTGTCGGCCCAGACAAAAATTCTGAACAGTATATTTTGTTAAGTAAGGTGACAGCTTTCATTTGGTATATGGCTGATGTTCGGCCAATACTTGGTACGAGTCCTGGAGTCGTTTTAATATAATGCAAGTTTTTGAAATATGTACTTTGTTTTACCTTAAATAACTTTAAATAATGTTTTTAAAAATACAAATTTTTTAGTTTAAATAAAAAGCCTTACATCTTGTGTTTAGGACCTCGTTGTTGGATTTTCATTTTTCACATTTTAACAGAGAAGTAAAATGGTTTTTTCAAGGCCTGTAATGGGCGGGTGAAGCTATTGCCTGCAAGTAAAACTGGGCGCGCGATCTTGTTGCTGTCCGTCGGCATTAAAAGTGTCGGCCCAGACAAAAATTCTGAACAGTATATTTTGTTAAGTAAGGTGATAGCTTTCAGTTGGTATATGGCTGATGTTCGGCCAATACATGGTATGAGTCCTGGAGTCGTTATAATATAATGCCATTTTCTGAAATATGAACTTTGTTTGACCTTAAATAATTTTAAAAAATGTTTTTAAATGACAAATTTTTTAGGTTAAATAAAAAGCCTTATATCTTGTGCTTAGGACCTCGTTGTTGAATTTTCATATTTCACTTTTTAACGGAGAAGTAAAATGGTTTTTTCAAGGCCTGTAATGGGCGGGTGAAGCTATTGCCTGCAAGTGAAACTGGGCGCGCGATCTTGTTGCTGTCCGTCGGCATTAAAAGTGTCGGCCCAGACTAAAATTCTGATGAGTATATTTTGTTAAGTAAGGTGACAGCTTTCATTTGGTACATGGCTGATGTTCGGCCAATACATGGCATGAGTCCTGGAGACGTTTAAATATAAAGAAATTTGTAAAATATATGGGCTGTGTTTATCTTGATATTTCAACAATTTAAGTTTTTTATTGTTTAAAACTTTTTTTGTTTATATTATGGTACATATATTTTGTTATGTTGTATATTTCATACATTTTTCTTTCTTTTATATGCTTTTATTTTCGTTAAATTATGTTAAAAAAGGGATGTTTTCAGCGTGTGTAGTAGAATTCCCTCCCATACAGAATGGCGCCATGTTTTGCTGTTGCTGTCCAGCGCATTTACTTGACCACGGTGTTATTGCAGTCAATTTCTATGCGGAAGCCACATTTCCACTGCTTTGATAAATGAGATTCATTGCAGCACTATTAGCGTGATAGGAAACCAAGGTCCAAGTTATTTGTAAATTACAGTTTCTGATATGTAAACTAAGAAGACCACCGTATGTACAAGGGTTATGTAATATCTGTCAGTGTAGTAACTTGTGTAGGGTAGTTTTCAAATGGTTAATCTCATCTATAATTTTAAATTCAGTCTTAAAATTAAATATATGCAAAAAAATTATGTGTTCAATTTTAGCAAACTCAGAGGTATATTTTCAAAGTAGTCTTTCTAATATATCGTTTTCACTGAAATAGTACAGGCTGTTTGAAATAAGCTGACTTAATTTTGAGTTTAAAAAAAGTAACTTTCATTTTGAGATAATAGACCTATAATTCTATTTTTTAAACTTAGGTTACAGTTGTTTTGAACATTCAATTTTACTGTAAAATGATTTTAGTAATTCTGATAATCCTATTTATCATTAATATGTACTTGTGCAAATTTGTGTATTACGTGTTAACTTCTCTATCATTGGAAAAATTGTTCATATCTTTTGTTTAGTGCAAACACTGCATGATGATGTAGTTCAGTGTTTAATAAAATACAGCTCTCCGAATTTGAGCAATATTGGTTGGGAAGAGGTAGGGGGGGGGGGGAGAAGGGGGGGGAGGAATCAGACTATTGATAATGTATCTGATTTAATAATTCTGTTTTAGTGAACTCAAAGATATTTCACGTAGATGAAATCAAACCTACCTCCTATTTTTTTCAAGCGGTAAACAATTTAAAAATTGTTTAACACTCAACTATTTCACTATAATTACGTTTATGACATCATTTACACTAACACTTTAATTTATGGTTAAAGCTATTTTCAGAATAATTGAATAATAACACCCTATTACAAATACTTCCATTATTTTAAAACCTGAAGGTTTGTAATGAACCTGCTGAAAAATGATGAATATAACATTTTAATTTAATATACACAAAATTTTAATTAAAAATTAATTTATTTTAATAATGTGGAAATTAAAATTATATCTGATATTTCTGTGCTATTTACCGATAGTTTTAGCAGCAAGAAATTAAGTGACCACAAAAGAAAAATACATAAGGTATTTAAAATATAAAAAAAAAGATTTTCAAAAAGGCATAAGTACAAAATGCAAAATATCATCTAAAGATTTCCAGTGACATAAACTTCGACTTCAAAAAAAAAAGAAACATGTTCACAGTTTTTTGCTTAGAGCAAAACCAAGGTCATTAGATACCAGGTCGTCTCAACAGAAGAAAAACGAGTTTGGTCGTTCGGGTGTTTCCGTGATATGACGTATCCGCTAGACCTTCAAAGTAAACAAAACTGTGAAATTGCGTGCTTGTTTTGATTTTGTCTTCGTGCTGTGGTTTAGTAATGTAAAAATGCCTACTGTTGAGAAGAAATTGGTTGCTTCATTTGTAAGAATAAGGACTTTTTTAAGATTGAATCATTTCAATCGACAGCTAAATAAAAAACGTGTTGGAAGAAGCAGCAACAAAGTGTGCAAGAAAATGAAAAAAATTGTAACATAAATAGTAGGCTTATAGATTTTTTTAAGGAAGTGTCATTTAATTTAGATTTAGCAAAAAAAATTGTGGGGTGTGTTTGGAGTGATAGTAATCTTTTGTATTTCATATGAAATAATTTACATGTAAATTGCAGTGATGGATAATTTCAGAATGTGTGTTTGCTACAGAAGTGTTTAACAAAAACTTATGACTTCGCAAGATAGAACTTCTAAAACTGTTTGACAGGACTAAATGTTATTGGATGTATTATGTTTGTAGGAAAACAATAAGGCTCCTGATATTGCTCGTCGTTCATTGAATAAAAGCATGTTTGATGTGAACCACACCTAATGAACTTCATTTTCTGGTTTAATGAATTTGTCATTGCTTTGTTTATCTTTAAATAGCAAACATTCCATAGCTTGTCAGATCACTCATTCTTTCATTGTATTGTTTTCTTTCTCTGGTTTTTCACTAAATTGAAACTAAATAAATAACTCTGGACATATTGCAAAGAGTTGTCCCTTGTTACATTCACAAGTAATTGTCTATGTTCTTATTATATTTACATATTTGTGCATTTTATAATTTTTAATATGTTTTGTTGTCATAACTGGGCCACAGTGATTTAATACAGTTTAACAAAAAAAAAAAAAACCTGAACCTAACCTCAGTTGTTTTCAACATGAATAGAAAATATGTAGCATATCAAACTAAGTAATTCAGATGCATGGAAAAGTTACAAATGTGTTTGTATACTTATGTAACAAGCAAGTGCACCCATGTGATATTTTGAAGGGGGGGGGGGGGAGGGGGAAGTGAGATCTGGAGGTATATGGTGTTTTAAATATTTTGGAAGACAAATGGTGATTTGTAAGTAGGCACATATATTTAAATTCTTCTACGTGAAAATATTTCAGTGTTGGACGACTTTTACGTAACTACATTTTTGTCTTTCTCTGTCAAGGGTGGGGGGGGGGGGGGGGGGGTTTTGCTTTGCCCCAGGTATGGGTGCCCATGGTAACAAGTAATAATCTAGTGATGTAAAATATGTCTTGTTAGCTCCAAATGAAGTATTTAGGGAGTCATGCTTAGTTTTACCTCAATTTATAACATGTATTTGTCTACCACACACCAAAATTTATATTAAGCATCATCATCCACTGTTTCCAGCCTGTGGCTGGGTCAGCCAAGTGGGTCTTATGACTTTGTCCATTTAACAATCACATTCAAGTGTAATAATATTGAAAGCCTTGCAGTTTATATTTTATTCGTACAAATATATAGTTATGTATGTGTGTGTGTGTATGTATATATATACACACACACATACATACATATGCCATATAAATTTCAGAGATAAAGAACATATGGTATTAATTTTCATGGCTAGCTGCCACACTAATTCTTTTTATCCAGGATTTTGTGTGAAATGACTTTTATAAAAAAAACTAATGACAACAGTATAATAAATAAATTTAACATTTAATAGAGGTGGTATTAACCAAAATGTAAATAATGTTATATCATTTACATAAATATCTTGGTAACAAAATTTATTTATGTACATATTTCATTAAGGAGACTTAACGCTAAACCATTTGAAACTTCGCAAATATGTAAAATTACAGAAAAAATATTAAATTACTTTTTATGTAAATTAATGTAATAAATGATCAGCTACAAGTTGGGAAAACAATTCCTACACATTTGCATTGAAAAAAGCAATTAAAGCAAAATAGTAATGAGATAATGCCTGTAGTAAAAAATAAAGTGTTGTGTATTTTTTTGTCAACTCTTTATTTATCTTTCAAATATGTGTTCATTATAAAACATACTTGAAGTGCCTATTTATGTTGATGAAATATTTAGAGAAAAAAATCATGTCAATTGATGTAGTTTGTATGACAGAACATAGTGACTAATTGTATTTCTTTTATAGCTTCTTACTCACCACAATTTATAATAGGCATAAGTAAATGTAGATTATTATGGATTACCTATATATTTTGTTAAATACTGAATTTTGATGTAATGAATTATGTTCTGGGATCAGATTTGGAGTGTTGAAATATTTCTGATGAATTATTTGAGAAAAATTACCTTGTTACTGTTTCTAGCTGTAAAGAATTATGATGAGAGTATACAGACTGCATCTAATAAAATGAAAACAATTTAAGATATGGAGAAATGTATGTGCATGAAAAATAATGAAAATCTGATAAATTAATGGTGACTTCGAAATGCAAATCATCAATATAATCACGAGTACATTTAGTAATAAATTTAATAGTCACAAAAATAAATATTGCATGTTTTAAAAGATGTTACACTCCTAGGATATAAACACTTACCTACAATGAAATATTTTTCACAGTAAATTATTATGTTTATTTGGCTCAGTGGTTTGTACGTAGTTATGGATTACAAGTTTCCAGCTTTAAATCCTGTCACTTAAGAATTATTTTAAGTAGGTACATACATTTTTACTACATTTTAACACACTAGAGTTATAGAGGATTATATTATTGATGGTTATTTGTTCACCTAATTGTTGTAATTACTATTATAGCTTGGTCATTTTTCACTAGGTGGTCTTACAACATTTATATATTTTTTACTTGTAACAATAAATTGATCTTACAAACACAATCAAGGAGCTAATAACGAACATGTAAATAAACATTTATATTGATACAAATTACCCGTAAGTGTATATGTTTGTTTGCATGCTGTTTTTTTTTATACAAATCTACAATTTTATTCTACACAAATAAAGTTTTGCACATTTAACCTTTGAAACTAGAGGAATGTCACTGTCTACACATTTAAAAAACCTGCCTCTTTTTCTACCTCTTACAGCTGAAGTTTGGCATTTTGTGGTGAAATTTTTTGTAACTAACAGTTCAAAATATGATTACTACTGTGAACATCTGATTACAAAATAAAAAAAACTATTCTCATGCTCCATCTTCTACCAGTAGTTTAATTTTCTGACAAATTAAAGGAAATAGTATATTTTTTTATTCTAGTTACTCTTGTTCAAAAAAAAATTATGTTTGTCTAAACTGCAAATGATGTTTATGTGATACTGTTTCTCATTACCGGCTTAGTACAATTTTACGTTCCAATGTTAAGAGATGAAATAAAATTACCCAGTGATGTATCATGTAATAAAGACTTTGAACAATGGTCTGTGATATTTGTGTTTTAAGCCACATATTTGCGGACCACTTGTTGGAAAGTATCACAAGGTAGGAATAAAGTGTTTCAGTGTTTTAGGCATGTTTTCTTCCAGAAGTGTTCAGGTAAATCAGAAACTGAGTATGCCTTACTGCCTGCACTATGGTGCGTAAGTAGTGGCCGTAGTGGGAAAGGAGCATATTTAGGAATACCAGCTTGGAAACATGTACCTGCCAAGAATGCCAAAATACCAAAATATTTTTATAATGGTAAATGATCTGGGAGTTTGTTTTGCAATTTTAATTTGAGATTTTTTATCAAAATATAATAGTATATGTGGTAATTTTGGAGACTATTAGTTTTTGGTAAATAAGTTGAGTAAGGATTAAAATGAAAGATTTTAAGCAGAGAAATACATCTCTTTTAAAGAATTAATTACTTTAAAAAAAATAATTGTGTTATTATTTTATTTTACACTAATAAATCTTTCACTTAGAGCTACCATTTTTCAGAATTACAGATCCTAGTTAACCTAGCAAACCTTTCACATAGTGATCATTTACCATGTTACTCAGGTGTTACCATTCTTAAGAATTACAGCTGATGGAAAGGGACATGGTTAATGGTAGGCCAGACAGCTTTAGAGTGCAGTTTAAAATTTTTACTTAAATTAATAATTATAAATGACAGGTCTGTAAGAAAATTTTCTATGCAAAATTACTAGCTCACTTAAGTAATATGAAATTAATGGTAGGAACAGGGAGTGGTGACATGGAGTATGTACCACAGGGGAGTGCCATGGGGCCCTTGCTGTTCATAATGAAATATGTCTGGGAAAGCATGATGAGTAGATTAAAAAAAAAAAAAAAAAAATAGCGGACGGTGAAGAAGGGAGTAGGGGTCTGGGGTTAACTGCTATGACACTAAAGGAGAGAAATAAAAGTCAATGAAAAGGCATCTTCCATGCTGGTGATAACCAGATATGGAATACGCCACAGGAATTTGGGACTCGTACCTAGCGATGGACATTTAAGAGTTATAAAGGTACAATGCAATGTAGTGAGATAAGTGACAAATATCGGAGGAGAAACGATGACGGAAGAAGGAAGATGCATAGACCATCAGTGATGATGATGGAGCTTGTGTGGGACACACTGTAAAGGAGGAGAAAGAAAGAATGGTGAAATAGGTTAAGGTAATTAAAGGGAGGGGATTTTGGAAAGCTCAGAGATAGGTAAAGGGCAGAGGGATCACATGTGGAAGATCCACAGGTTAGAATGCAATGGATTAGACAAAATCATATTACTGCACACAAATATGAAATTTGGTAGTTAAAGGGCCATTAAATATTCTTAGAATAATTTTTGGAGGATAGTCATTACCATAAAACTTGTTATATCGTATGATATTCTTAATACACTTACAAAGTTTGTTTACTACCTACTGCAAATGAACATAACATGTTGACACTTAAACATCTAGCAAGGAAGCTAAATGTAATATTGAATATAATTACTTATCAATGGTAACAATCATAAACAAACTAGCATTAAATAACACAATGTTGTGAATATTGCAAGAACAGCACGCATCACAATGTTTACCAACAACACCAGTTTAGATTTTAAAATACACATTTGAGCCTAATTTACGATTAAATAACTGACAACATAACAAAGATTAAATATATTACTAGCGGAAACACGTAATACATTTAACCTGTACATAAATTACATCAGTCTATGTGAATCGGAAAATTTAAGAAAGTGCCATTTAGACACGTGATTAATTTGAATTCCCGCGGCAATATGGTCTAGCATGTACGTCAGACGCGATTGACCAATAACAGTAAAATAGAGGGATGAGATGACCTGGTATCTAATGATGGAGCAAAACCTTTTGAGATACAGTCAAACCTCTATCTATCGAACTCGCATGTATCGATTGTCCGTGTTTATCGTATACTTTCTACGGTCCCGGCAAAATTGCCATACAACTAAGGTTAAAAAAGTCCGCTTGTACCGATGTTCGAATTACCGTTTTGTCCGCATTGATCGTACAAAATATGTGGTCCCGTCACTATAAATTATAATAGATGATTATTTAACCATAAAGATTTTGCAGAAATAACCATTTCTTAGAAAGAAACCGTCATAAAAACAGTAACGATAGTATACAGTAGTAAAAATCACCTTAAATCTGCAGCCAAGTAATGGAGCACGTAAATATGAAAAGACAAATGAACAACAGCTTACGAAGAAATATGGATGATGTACCATAACTACAGTACAAACCCAATTGTTATCCTAAGATAATTACCATAAAAAGAACAAGATTCTTTGTCGATACCATAATTACTACAGAAGCACGATAGCTACCACATTTGCACTACAGTTACCGTAACAACCGAGATGTATATTTACCGTGATGGTAATGTATTTATTTATGACTTATTAAAATTAAAGAACATTATTGAAAAAAAAGGATGTTAAATTTTTTATGTACGTTTGGCACATGTTGCGAAGAAATAATGCGATCTGAAAGAATGCAGTACCGTAAAATGAGGTGAATAGGATCAATGTGGTGTATAGGATCAAAACTTCATTGTAAGATGAAAAAAATTGGGACATGAATAATAATGGCAACAGAAAATAATTACAATTAGTTAGTGTTTATGCTTTGTTTACATGACATTTGAAGTGTATGAATGTTTTGCATGTTCGCAGCACTTCACACAACAGCCATCTGAAATTTGAGGTTAAGTCAATCAAGTTTGTGAGTGTACGAAAACTTCATGTGTAGTATATATGACGAGTTATAACTTTGTATTTGTATTTGGATATATTATTCAGGTATGTATTTAGATTTATTTGATGTTAACATTTCTATTTTAGTGATGAAATAAATGATTTTGGAACTAATTTTATATTTCTATGCATTGTGTTTTAGACTTGGAGGTGAATAGGATCACTACAAGTTTGAAATGCCCCGTGAGTATATTCCAAATCCAGGAGGAAAGGTGTATCGTGAACCAGATCTTGATGTCATTCAAAGAGCAAGAAAGGATGTGTATAACCATGGAGTAAGAATTAGACAAGCAAGTAAGAAGTATGGAATTCCCTACACTGTTCTGCAGAGACACTTGAAGGGTAAAGTTAAACACATTGGTGGTCAGACTGTGTTAAGCGAACATGAAGAAAAATTGCTTGTTGAAAAACTCTTAGTATGTGCAGAATGGGGATATCCTTTAGACTTGTATGGTTTGCAGCTTATCGTTAAAAGTTATTTAGAAAATACCTGTGGAAGCAGGTAAAAGTGTCCAGTGTCCGATACCAGTATCAGATGAAGATTATGAACCAGAAGTACCAGAAGAAGCATACTCTGAGAACACACAAGATGTTGCCTTTCCAGAAAAAAGAAACAACACTGCAGATGACAGCTCTGATGACAGCTTTTCCGATGGTTCCATTGAAAGTCAAGAGCTTGAGGAATCAAAAGTGACACAGTTTGGAAGGACATTTAACAACATAGAGCCTGTATCGGAAGATGACATTCACGTTAAGGACTGGGTTCTTGTAGGATTCGCTGCAGAAACTGGAAGCAAACCAGGACCCAGCAAACTTCTGTATTACATAAGTCAAGTTGTGCAGAAACTCGACTGTGAAACCTTTGAAGCAAGTTTTCTAAGATTCAAACAAACACGAGATTTTTCGGGACATATATATGTGTTTCCAGCTGTGTTGGACTTTTCCAGTTTTACCTTCAGCCAGGTCAGAACCAGAAGTTATCCGGAGAGGCCAGCTCAAGTTCAAATTTAACCACAACTCAATTTCATGAAATGCTGCTAAAATTATAACTTAAGTTCAAATCATTAGTGGTTAGTTATACAGGACCATACAGTATGTATTATAATTTTGTGGTGCTTTTCTGTTGTTTTAGAAGAGACTATACTTGTACCGGGTAATATATAAGATATTCAAGAATAGTTACAGGTATGTTCATTAAAATAAAAACATTTTATGCCTAAGCTATGTATTATTACAAATAATGTGAAAAATCTTATTGAAAAAAAAATTATAAAAAAAAATTTTACATGGCTGTTTTATTAAAAATTGTTAGTTGCAAGAAAAACACTGATCCTTTTCACACCACAGGCTCTACAAAAAGGATCATGCATACATTTCAGTGAGTGATCCTATTCACCCCATATTTGGGGTGAATAGGATCACACAATATTTATAGTTTTTTTGCAAAAACCATTAGACATAATAGAACATGACTAAACCACTAGAAACTATGGATAAAGACTCAAGTTTTAAATGGATAAAAACATTTTTTTATTTCATATTTCCCATTGACATTCCAACGTGAATTTTCAAACTGATCCTATTCACCTCATTTTACGGTACTACTACGAAAAGTGAAAAGGGTACTCGTGGATTTTTAGGTTATGGCAGTATCTCTCGTTTTTCAGTAATTTCGGCCGAAAATTAACAAACGTATCGGAAGTCGACAGAAATGCCAATTCAACTAAATATTGGTAAAATCGGCTTCTTCAGTACAGCTCTACATTTGATGACATGAGTAAACTTATTTCAGACTTCAGGATATTGAAAAAGTCTTTAATTTCCATGTAGATTTATTGTGCGTATGTTTTTTTTTTTTTGCAAGTGTAAATTGAATTAAGTAAAATACTTCCATTTTTATTTATTTTTCAACTGATTTAACTTTAATGACAAGTAACTGATATATTTCTGACACTAATTTTGGGTTGAAATATAATTTTTTAAAAATTCTTAGAGTGAAGTCCACATCTATTGAATGTCCGCATCTACTGAATTTTTTTGTTGGTCCCCTGAAAAACGATAGATAGAGGTTTGACTGTATACGCCTTTTTAGTAATTATAGGCATAGTTATTCGTAAGGTGCCTAAGGCGCCCATTGAAAAATGATTAATATAGCAAAAACTTTAATTTAATAACTAAGTTGTGTTCCACATATGTAGCTATTAACTATTTGAAATGTTACTCTATTGTTACACTTTAATTTTCTATTTTATACACATCTCTATGGAGTAGGCTAATATTTATGATTCGTGATAAACTTGTCTCAAAGGTATACATATCTCTTTGGCGTAACAGAGTCGGTGAGTCCGTGACATAGAAAAGAGAGGGAGTGATGAGCGTAACTATTTATAGGATAATTGATACAATTGCACCTTTATTTAAAATGTAGAGTAAAGATATCAAATTTTTTTAATTTAACATATTATTTATGATTTAATTATGCTTAGTATTCATTTAAAAAATTCCCAAAATTTTTATCCCTCTCCTATTTCCCACAGGGAAGCCTACATAAAAATTCAGAACTAAGTAAATATGGCAATATCCGTTAACCAAATTAAACCAAACTCGTCCAGTTTTTTTACAGCAAAATAATTGTCATAAGTTTACATTTATATTGAATTTAAATTTATCTTGCCAATACTGATTAAGTGGATTCTATAACTTCTTTTTTAATATTAACCCCTGTTACAAATTAAAAGGTGATATCTCGGTGAACACTGAATAAGTGACGGTGGCTTAAGGTATGTTTACTAATAATTTACAATATCTTAAATTAAGTTTGTTTTGATAGTTGATATTTTTTAATGTTAAAAGTATATATACAATATTTCACCCCTTAAGAAGTGACGTCGTCCGACCGAAGGCCACCCTAAAGCCCGACCTGCAACCGCCAGTATTCAACCCCGCTAACGGAACGCGCCCCTAGCCATGGCCCACCCGAGTCAGGCGAGCCACCAGCAATCAAGGTAGAACCCGGCCCCACCCAAATAAACAGACCGTCATTTCAATCAACCACGTTATAAAAACAAACACTGATTATTAAACAGTATTATGTATTAATTTAAAGTCGGTTGACGAAAGTGCGACATAGGAGTGCCCGGGCACTCACGTGTGTAATACTTCGATACATGTGTGAGTGTTCCCCTGGCGGCCTTCTGCCTGTATTAGTCAATGAAACCATATGACATAATTATTCATCCCTCGTGTTACGTTATTACCTCCACCAGAGCAATCCGGCAAGAGACGAACAGTCGCTGGTGTGACGTAAAATTTATATGAAATAATTCCTAAACATAATAACTTTAATTTGTAGAAGGGACAAATGACCTTGATTCAGCTTTAATATTTAATGTAAGAATTTAACGCCTTTAAATTCTATTATTAACATATCATATCAAAAACTAACGTAATGAGGTCAACCCTGGCGCGAGGGCCACCGAGCCTCGGCCGGACGCCATGACATGACGCCAGTACAGCGCGACTCGTGGACCGGGGCGGACGCACGTCCCACGGAGAGACATCATCCTTTGTCCACACCGAGTTCACTTCTGGTAAATATAGTCACTTCTTAAAACCTCTTTTTTAATAACCTCTCCATGCGTACCCGGTCCAATTTTCGGTCCAGGACCTAATCCGGCCACATAACTTTAAACCCCTGCACCACACTTGGTCTGCGGGGTAGGTTCAGCATACGGTACGGGCCGCCTCCCGAAGAACAGAACTTTGGTTAATATCAGTCGCTCCGGCACTGTCACCACCCCGTAAGGGAACTTTGAGCGAATTTAGCCGCGGTCCGCGCTCTACGACCGTGGACGCGAGCACTGCCTCGATACGTAGATTTACGGGATTGGCCGCCTCCAATCACCCTCACCCCTCGTTGAGTAACCAGGCTCAGAAACGCCTTGTGCCACGCTAACACGAATATTTAGTGACTTTGTAACGCACCCTCGTGCAACATTTCTTTTGTAAACGTGTGCAACGCAACTCCACGTAACATTCATAGACTTGTGCAACGCACCCTCGTGTAACATTTCTTTTGTAAACTTGTGCCACGTTTTTATTGAGTAACTTTCAAACTCGTTATTGTGTAATTGTGTAGTTTTTTGTATTTTTGTGACGTCACCTGTTGTACGACGTGGCGTGTAACTAACGGCGTTACACCAAGGCCACAGTCGCCTGAATAAATGACGCACGTCATTTATTGTCTCATTTCAGCGTATGATTATTTCACCCTACAATTCCCAACCTCCGCCGAGTAGGGAATCCCTTAAACCCACGCAACATCGCCGACGGTCCTAGTGGGCCACGCAGGGCAATCGACCCCACGACCCACCTACCGATTAGCACCAGAGCTAGTCTGGCGCCCATCCGGACACATTACAGTCACAGCAGCCACTCCCGCTAGGAACCGCACCGGGACTCGAGCCCGAGACCCCGGACGACGGCAGAAGTAGAACTTCAGCACGTAGTAAAAACAGAGTGGTTGAATTTACATGTTTATAAATCATACCACATAGTGTACATCCCGCTTGAATAGCTTTATAAATAAGTCTTTTACTCTTCTAAAATAAAATACAAAATTGACTGTCTTTTCTCCCCTTTTGTGGTCGAATATAGAAAAATGGTAAAGATAAAAATCATGCTATTAAATTATAATAATGTACAATATCCGTGCTCAGTTTCTTAATCTATCTTAATTTTCTTAGATACATATATGATTTATTATTATAAAACTAATGTGGCCCCGTTTCACTGCCTTTGAAGTTGAATATTGAAAAATGGTAATTTCACCCAAAATAATTCAGTGTTTCAGTTATTCATGCTATGTTTCTTTCATCCATCTCTATTTTCATGGAGATATAAGTTTTTTATGATATGTATGGGGCTAGTACACAGGGATTCCTTGAGGTCTTGAAAGGCAGTTTCACAAGTGGAAGTCCATATAAATTGTCTCATGTCCTCGTTCAACTGATGCAATGGTTTTACGACTGCTGAGAACCCAGGTACAAACTGCCTGTAGTAGGCACAGAGTACCAAGAAATACCTTACGTCATGCTTATTCTTAGGTTGAGTCCACTCCTTAACTGACCTGATCTTCTCAGGATCTGTTCGCACTCCATCCTGTAATACAGTATGTCCTAGGAATGTTACCTCATGCTTGAATATGAAGTAATTCTTGGGACTTAAGTTGTGCTCGGCGAAGCATGTCAAACACATCCTGGAGATTTCGTAAATGTTCCTTCACTGTATTTCCCACCACAATGATGTCATTCAGGTATACTAGGCATATTTTCAAAGTTAAGCCATGCAGCACAAATTCCATCAATCTATCAAAAGTTGCAGGAGCATTACATAACCCGAATGGTAACACAATGAACTGGACCGACCACTTCCTGTTGAGAAAGCAGTCTTCTCTTTATCCTCTGGGTGCAGCTCCAACTGCCAGTAACCACTAATTAGGTCCAGTGTAAAGAAATATTTAGTGCCATAGAGTGTATAAAGTGTATCATTGATACGTGGGAGGGTGTATCTATCCTTTTTGGTGATGTCATTCAGCTTCTGGTATTCCATACTGAACCTCAATTGGCCATCCTTCTTCGCTACTAAAATGACTGAGGAAACCAAGGACTCACTAATGGTTTTATTACACTGCCCTCCAACATACCTGCAATCAACTTCTCAACTTCTTCCTGTTTTGCCAGAGGCAGTCGCCGTGGTGCTTGTTGGATTGGTTCTGCTTCACCTGTGTTGATGCGATGATAGACCAGGCTTGTTCTCCCAAGGTCAGTATTCCCTAGGAAAAATACATCCTGGTTGCTTACCAGAAAAGCAGTGATTTGTTCTATTTATTCATTTGTTAGGTTATTTTGGTATCGCCTTAATAAGATAACTGTTCTAGATTTGGGTTCTTGGTATGCCCTATAGCTGAAGAAGACTCGCACTGGCCTACGCAAGAGACCGGTTCACAGCTAGCCATTGGGTCCCACTGGTTCAAAACCCTGTTCACGAATTGAGATTGGCCACCCTGACTAGTACATCCTTACCAACATTTGCCATACTTCGAGTGACCAGGAACTTCTCTAATTCTAATGTCATATCTGGCTCAATCCAGGTAGCTCATGTTGCCGCTAGGGTCTCCCATTATCCTAGGGGTCGGTCCATTAATCAAGTGATGTTTTTTTAGCAAATTTTTAACCCCCCCTCCCCCCTAGTGATTTGTGGTGCGGTTTTAGACTACACCCCCCCCCCCCCCCAAAAAAAATCACGTGTTGTTTTCCGGTACAAAATATTTTTAAAAATTTCAGAATATTATCTTTAAATATAGGTATAAAAGTATAATCTAATTTAATTCTGGAAAATTAAGCACAGCATGTATATTCGGCGCCAAAATCACAGTCTTACTGGCAACTGGCAAGCCGAGCCGGGCAGGGATATTGTTGCCTGGCTACGGCGAGTCAAGGTCACGCGTCGCTTTTCGGTTTAGTAGAAATCGCGTGAAAAAATAAATACACGTGATATCTCTCTACACCCCTCCTCCCCCCTTGTGATATTTCATGATTTTTCCGAACCCCCCCCCCCCCCCCCCCCCCCTTTCGAGCCTCACGTGATTAATGGACGATCCCTTAGCTGCTATTACATGTCATTAACGAATCCATATTACCTGGTCCGTGATATCAGCAACAAGAAAGGTCTATGATAATGTCCAAATTCTAATACTTACCTGCAAATATAGCTGTCCATACACAGGTAAAGTGTCTCCGGTGGTTGTTTTGATCTCCATGGGATCGGTATTCTCTTCAACTTTTCCCTTCTTACAATTTCTGTGCGAACTATAGATGGTGATGCCCCCGAGTAAACAGAAAGTAAACACTGTCTACCATTGAGCCATCCACTAAGCAACAAACTGTCATGGCTTCTACGAAGTAAGGATACAGGAAAAACCCTAGGGGCTATAATTTCCTGTGGAGCTGGCATGAGCCCCCTCACACCAGCTGCTGCCATTTCCCTGTTGATCTTCCTGTTTCTCTTCCTGTGTGTCAGGGCAGTCCCACTGGATGTGCCCTAGTTCTTTTGCAGACGAAGTACCGCGAGCATCCTACTCTTCAGATCTAGGTACCTGGATTGTCATTCAGTAACTTCTTCAATGCCCTGATAATATCTTCTTCATTAGTGGTTTGCTTTACTGTAAGGCTTCAGTTCAGCTCTCATTGTCCTGATGTTTGTGTTTTTTAAGGCACTGTGTGCTGCCTGATTTCCAAGGCGCGGACCAAAGCATCCCAGCTCTTCTTGTGCCGGACCAGACAAACAGTTTGCTGAACCTCCGCATCCCTGAGTCTGTCTATAAATGCACTGGTGGCTAGCGCTATCGGAACTCTGCAGGAGCTTCTGGGTAGGCGGGGTGCACAAGCCGCTCAGTGTCAGCTTTGAATTCCTGGAGTGTTTCAGAAGATCGCTGTTGACGTGTCTTCAGGGCTGTTCTGCTGTACATCTAGCCCATATGTCGGTTGCCATACCTCAGCTCAAGGGTTCTACTAGTACTCCATAGTCTCTGGTCTGGAACTAATATGATCTGCAGCAGCTCTAGTAGAGATCCTCGCATGGCCAAGATGAGTGCCCCTACCATTTACTTCTGCAGCTGCCTCGAACTGTCTTCTGTACACCATCCACGAAGATTGACCATCGAAGGTGGATGGCTCAAATTTTGGGTGGCTGCTGGAAGAGCCCTCCATCTTAACATCCTTGGAGTTACTACTCCGGTTTGCAGAATCTGTTGTTTATTTAATTATCCAACGGCATTCCTCAGTCACCGCTTCTACATGCCGCTTGGTTGCCTGTTCTAGCTTAATTAGCTGTTGTTCTTGCTGTGTAAGGTGCTGTTCAACACTCTGCACTTTACCTTCAAATTGGGTGCTGGTTTTGTTAAACTTTTCCTTCATCTCTTCTTGGCAATTCATCTCATCTTGGCCACTCTTCAGTTCCCTGATTTCATCCTTCATCGCAGCCAAGAAAGCCATTATGTTCTTAAGTTCATCAGCCGCCATCTTCCTTGTCCATATGAACTATTAATCTGTCACTATCACTACTGTCCTATTACTACACTATAATTTCACCTATGAATTAATCTAAACTTCTACTGAGAACTAACTACAGTTCGCCACTTTTATATCCATTGGCCATTTTTCTGGGACTGAAAAGGGTTGTGACATGTTGCGTCATCCTGGGCCGACCCGACACTCGAAGAATCCAGAATAGAGGCACTTAATTCACACCACTCCATGCGGTGGCCTCAGTAAGCCCAGGCCACTAAGGGATGGATGGCAGTGACGAGGAAGAAGGGAGCATGGGTAGGGGGTAATGAGACTTGACTGCCCTAATCCCCCAAAGGTATGCGTGCATGAGGTCAGTGGCCTCCGGGCCAACTACCGCTGGAAGGCCCCTCAGGTACCTGGCACATGTCGCGGCCCTGCTTCCCAGTTCACAACAAAATTTACTAATGGTAATCCAAATTATTTCGTCACTCTTGATTATATTCGGAGATGTAATTTTTTTCCTTGAAATCATAATTCCTTTTTCAACCTTAACAAATAAAATTATGCTAAGTTGTAAAATTTTAGTTGATAGTTTTCATTTGTTTGTTATTGGTACCCAATATATTTTCTTATGCTTGATTATATTCAGAGTTACAATTATTTATCGTAAAAACATTATTCACCCCTTTAATGGTTGATTTAGCAAATTGGTAAAATTATGGTTGGTACTTTTTATATGTTTATTATTGGTCCTGAGTAAGTCAGGGCTGTATCTAGCAGCGACTAACTTCTGTCCCCAACCCCGGGTTGAGACTGCGTCCATTGGCAGCTTCATTTAACATTAAACTTTAAAATTTTCTGAAAACACCATCTGATATTTACCGCAGCTCCAACCGAAACAGGGTATGGGCCCAAAACAAACATACAAGCAGATGACTGGTCAAAAGAAAGCAAGATGTTTAGGATGTGTCATAGTAGTAAACAAAATTTAAACTCAATTAAAAGGTTGCTAAAAATTTAATAAAAATAATAAGATATAAACAAATGATGCAAAAAATCACCCATAGCAACAAGTTAAAATTACTTTACACCATATTTACCAACTAACATTAAATGCAAGTGCACGAGAGACGAAAGAATAATACAATTATGAAGTTATTTGTTTACCTTTTCACAAATTTTTAAACTATAAAATTCTGCCAATTATAACTAAAAGTACATCACTTTAATAGGTATAGAACATTTTGACACTTAAAAGTACCTTAAAAATATTCACTAAAATTATTGAAAGAGTTATTAGTTGCAATGTAATTTGGGGAGCTTAAAGAAATACTAAACTATTTATTACACAAATAAGTCTTACTAATAGTTTATTAAAAGTTATGCCGACATAATCACCTTAAAAAAAGGTCCATCGCGACTCATGATATATTTTGTGTGATTCCGAAACGAGCCACATCCATGTATTTCACTTTAAAACACACTAAAGGTCTTGCTTGGGTTTGAATGGCTTGCAACTCGGCAAACAGGAAGACGGCCCCCACTTAATTGTAATTAAAAACTCCAGTTTGGAACAGCATTCACGTGAGATAACTCTCGCCTCAAGTTGCAGTAGGTGAAAAGGACGTTAAAATGTCCTTAAATACTCCGAGCAAGTTTTCCTGTCAGCTTCCCTGTAGCAGCTGAACATGGTGTTTGCACGATTCTGCTGGCGAATGTTCACTTCACATTTCGACATGGAAATCTTGCTTGTGCAACTTGTGAAGTACATGAACGTCACATGAGTAAACATTCTATTCTCCAGTTCATTACAGGCGTGACACACATCCTTGTACACACGATCACCTTTATTAAAAGTTCCATTCATGGCATTGCTCCGAATACTCCTTCGAAACATGTTTTGTGTGGCTCCCGCGACCTGCCACAGCCGCCGGCCTCGGCTATACTGCCGGCGTCAACACCCACATACACTGGCCGCGTCTCGTGCCACTAGTTGCATGCGCTCCCGCCAAAACGCCACCTGCACTTTCTAGAATTTATATTTGCACTCGTAAATACAAATATAAATAAGAATAAAAGCCCAAAGTACCTACGATCCCCAAAAAATTATATATAAATAACATGACTAATTAAAAGTTAGATCAAAAATTACTCAAGAGTCAAAATAAAATAAAGCATCAGTTTCTCCGAGCTTCCGGTTCACGACAGTCTTTTCAAAGTCATTGCCAACCTGATACATTAAGAACCAAATTTACCAAAAGGAATTAAAATTAAATTATTAACAAAGAAAGTGAATAAATTAAATTATAAAACTGATGTTACTAAAATAATCAGAAATAAGTATAATAATTAACATTTAAAATGCAGCCCATGTCACAGTCCCCAATATTATTTATAATGTCTAATTTATTTCACAGACATAACACTATGCAACATGATTTTGTATGATTCTCTGATCTTAGGTGTTCCTAAGGTTTTTTTTGCACTGATTCCAGATCTGCAATCTGTTTTTTTTGTCTACCACGTACAGTTTTTTTTTTTTTTTTTTTTTTGCAAATTGAGGAAACTGATTTTTTATCTAAATGTAAATTTTACAAAGGGAATTATCATTGCGCAGGGGAAATTTTATTTTTATAAGAGGGAATAGTTTGCAATACTTGTTAAACCCAGCTGGCTTTAGGAGGGAAACAGTAATTCATTGTTTACATGCTGTAGTGTGAGGTTATATTTGATAAATGAGTTCCTGTTTAAATAACCCAACGTGTTCTGTTATATTTATGGTAGTTATGTAACTGCTAAGCAAAGACAAGACATCAGTAGTTTTGTGAGAAATGTCTTATGCTTATTTCGGCATAAAGCTTGATGATCAAAACAAAAACTGGACACCGCACAAGTTATCTCGTACATGTATCGAGGGACTGAGACTGTGGATAAATGGTGCAAAAAAATCAATGCCCTTTGCAATTCCAATGGTTTGAAGGGAGCCACAAAATCATATTAAAGACTGTTATTTCTGTATGTATTTGTTCAAGGTCATAATGCAAAAACAAAAAAGGACCTACCATATCCCAACATTCATTCAGCCATACGACCAGACATACATTATGAATCTCTTCCTATCCTAGTTCCACCTCCCGTTCTTGAAAATGTGCTACAGGAGAGCAGTTCAGAAAATAAAATAATGTGACAGTGCTGATGATTACAAGTCGAAAGAAAATTCTGTGCCAAAATTATGCACTCAAAATGAATCTAATCATTTAACTGGACTTAAATCTGACAAAGGATGCTTGCTTGAATCAAGATTGAAAGCAAAAAATCTCCTACTACCTGAAGTTTCGTTCTCTTGGTATAAGATTCAAGAGAAGGAATTGATAGAATTCTTTAAAGAAAAAGACACTCTAGTTTATTGTTTTGATATTGAGGGTTTATTGAATTTCTTTAATGTCACTTACAATCTAAGTGAGTGGAGGTTATTTATAGACTCGTCCAAAAGTAGTCTCAAAGATGTAATTTTACATAATGGAAATTTCTTTGGTTCATTACCCATTGTGCATTCAGTCCACCTCAAGGAAACACTTGAAAATCTCTAAGTTCTGCTAAAATGTGTGAACTATGAAAAACATCCTTGGAAAATTTGCGGTGATTTAAAAGTTGTTGGTAAGCTACTTGGTCTACAATCTGGCTACACAAAAATGCTGTGTTTTATTTGTGAATGGGACAGCAGAGTCAAAGACAAACACCGGAAGCAGACAGACTGGCCCAAAAGAAAAACCCTACAATACAGTTCACAGAACATAATAAATGTACCACTTGTTCAACAAAGCAAGGTACTTACTATTACCTCCTCTTCACATTAAACTCGGATTAATGAAGCAGTTCACTAAAGCACTTCCAAAAAAAGGTGAGATGTAAAGATGATAGCAGACTACTGCTTTATGCTTAAAAGAGATGACACTGCTAAAGGAAGACAATCGAGGAAGAGAAGTTTCAACCCATTGCATTTAAATGAAACTCAAATAAATTGTTTAACTGTCCAAAAATTACATTTACTTAAGAAATATTATTTACCCCTGGTCTGAACAAGCATTTTGGGATGCTAAATAGTGCATAATTTATTTAATACTTTGTTTATAATTAAGATTGTAGCAAATAATTCAGATAATAATGTAAATGAATTATTAAAAGTAAAACCATTCAAAAATATTACGTTACAAGAGAGAAAATTGGTAAAATTTTAAGTTTTCAGCAATTTTCTCTGTTGCAATGTAACATTTTTTTACAGGTCTAAATTATGTGCCACAGTTGTCATTATAAACAAAGTATTAAAGAAGTTATGTACAATTTAGCATCTGAAAACACTTGTTCAGGGCAGGGGTGTCTTACTGCCCCTTAAAAAAACTCAAAATTGAATTGTATAAAAACCTTACGTGATACAGGAAAAGTAAAATCTTATTTGACATCAGGATAAAAAAATACTTCTAAAATCACCTTTCAGTCTCAAAACATTGTTCCAAAAAATTTTTAATGTTGCATAGTGTAATCTTTAAAATGTATTCACCCCTCTGGTTAAATTTCGCAAAATGTTAAAATTGTGGTTGGTAGTCTTTGTATGTTTATGGTCCACAATAATTTTTATTGTGCTTAATTTATTTCACATACATAAGCATCAATATTAAAAAACACATTCACCCCTTAGGGGTTGAATTTTTAAAAATGGTAAGATTGTGGTTGGATTTTTTGTATGTTTATTATTGTGCTTAATTTAATTCTGAGATATAATTAACCTAGGGGTTGGTTTTTGCAAAAAAAAAAATATTGCTGTTGGTAGTTTTGTATTATTATTATTATTAATATTATTATTATTGGTACCCAATAACATTTCCAATGCTCGATCAGTTTCCAAGATATAATCATCGCAAAATGATATATACCTTTTTTTTCATCCTCTTAAGGGCGGAATTCTGTAATTATATATAGCCTAGTTTTTAAGTTAACCAGACACCTTTATAATAATAATAAAAAAAACATTAAAATCCGTCTACTAGTTTTTGATTGATGCTGGAACAAACGAGACAATTTTAAAAACTTTAATTTTGAGTTCTATGTAATGTTAATAGTCATTTCCAATAGTTTATTTCAACCAATGTACAGACTTTTTATCCTAAATAGTTTTATTATTAGTATAGATAATAGATAAAATATTTAAGATAGAACACTGATTGTCTGGATTATGTTTAATAAAATTAATTTCTTCAACCACCCGGAATTTTTTCGCTGTCCTAAAATTATTTTACTGAAGTAATTGGGGGCAGTAACATGTCACAGAAGTATGTGTAAAATAAAGGTGTTATTCCCAACTATTTCAATCAAATAATTTTGCAATAGCGAAAAAATTTACGGTGGTTGTAGAACTACATTTGATTAAACATAATCTACTCTCTCATTGTTCCATCTTAAATAATTGATCCATTATTTACAATAACAATGCTGTTCAGCTCTAACGTTAAAGACATTCCAGCTTTGGGAAGCAATTTAGACCAGAAGTCATGTATATGTTTTCCACTTATTTTATTGTGATGAACCTGCATACGAAGTTTGTCTGTCGAATTCAGACTCACACTGTATAGAAGCAGCTTGACAAATAAACAAACTATAAAAATCTTTTAAAATAAAGGCTTGGATGGACAGAATATTCCAGACCACTTGATTAGTTGCAGGTCCCATGATTGATGGATGGGTGATAGACGGCTGAAACTGATCACTGTAAGCCCAGCTTTAGCAATGCGAGCTAGTGACCACTCTTATACTATCGGAATTCGGGAAATCTTCAAGGCTTGGGGCGAATAATAATTTATCAGCATCGACCCGTTTTGCAACTAAGACTGCAAATATTCTTGTATGTCAGAAGGTTTAGAAATTTATAGAAAATTAGAGAGTAAGAACAGATGTAGACCATCCAAAGCCTGCTAAATGAATCAGATATCAGATGCAGTATAGAGTATATCAGTATATGAGATCTGGAGAAATAAAGAGGTTAGCACAGGATGAGGAGAGTTGTGCCAAATCAATCATGGACATTAAAAAGAACAATAATTTCTAAAATTATTTTTTATTCATATTTAGGTATATTTCCTAAAACATTGCACAACAATTTATTTATTAAAGAAATAATTTTTACAAAGGAAAACTAAACTATAAAATCTCACCACAAAATAAAATAATTGTTTTTAACATTAAATTACAAATAAAATACCAACAAATATCACAAAAAGGAAAAAAATGTTTTTGCATGTTTTAATGCAAAAATGAAGCACTCACAGTACACACAATGATTCAGATGGTATCCTCACTTGAATAGGAAACTGAAATAAAGAATAAAAAATGTTTAGAAGCATTCTTGCACAACACTACTATCAAAACACACCTTTAACCAATAAATCTTAATTTATTTTCTTTCTTTAGTTCTACTTGAGTTAACCACATGAGTAATATTCATTACAGTTAAATTGGTGTATTAATTTAGTATTCACATCCGCAAGATTGTTTATTAATCAAAATAGAAGCTTTAATCATTATTATTATTGTCTGTAGGAAATATGTATAGATAAAACTGCTACCAATTACAGAACACAGATTATTTTCACAAGGATTACCATAAAGGTAAGTTTTTGCACATTTCTTATTTTATTTGATACAGAAATTGTCTGCCCGAAGCTACAGAATTTTGTCAGCTCAACTCGAGGCAGTAAGTCATTTTAGACCCAATTAAGATTGACTCTTATATGAAAAAAAATTACTAGAATTAACTCAATTAAATGAAGTATTTTGAAAGTTGCGTTATCTCAGCGACGGATGCAGGGAAGGAATAGGGGAAATATTTTCCCCCTCCCAAGCAGTGAAAAAAAAAATTACATTGATTTAATGCCATTTTGATATGTAAGAAGCCATGTCACCTACAGCTACTAATGTAAGCCCATATGTCAGTGTGTGTCAATAGTAATGTAAGTATTCTTGAATACACATATTCAAATTTTTAATTTTTTTTTTAAAACATCCAAACAAAATTTTTTTTTGTGTCAGTTGCTTGATTCTCATGCACGTGCGAGTGATAATAACCCTCAACACTTGCACCCAAAATAAATGCAACAAAGTTTATTTTTGCCCTATTGCCTTCAAATTTTCCATTTTACCCAAGAATTGTAATTCCCGCAGGTCATATGACAATACAAAAGGGCAGAGAGCACAAAGAAACAGTAAAGGTGTCCACTCACCTGTAGGGGTAGCCGTGGGCCTTGGAGCGGAATATGGAGAGGATGAGGCTGAAGAATGTTGCGACCAGCACCAGGCCCACGATGGCCAGGATCCTCCTCTTGCGCACGTCGCCCTTGTGCGAGGCGGCCTCCGTCATCAGGATCATGCCGAGCACGATGGCCATGTCTGGTTACCAGCTCAGGGAACACACACTCGCTAGTGACCATAGCAAGGACTACGAACGAAGAGCAGGAGTTCCCTCAGGCTGTCCGAAGGCCTCACAACAGCACATCAAGTGCAGCGAGACAAGTCTCTGTACTTTTTCCATGACTTCAAATGGTACCATTTTTTACTTATAAATTAGCAACAGGTCAATGGTTGATCGTAAATTGAAATGTTTACATAAACAAAAATTAAGTGAACTAATAAAGGGTTACTACTACTCTTGTTTTCAATACTTCAAGTAACTGTGCCTCATTCATGCTAAGACAGTGATATTGGCTTTCACTGGCACTGTAAATTAAAGATTGCAATTTTAAACTCTTCTGGACAGTTTATTTGCCTTGCCACAAGAGCCACATACAGCTAAAGGCTTTAAAGCAATACATTTATCTATCAACTGATCAAGTACAAATGGGAATAACAAAGAGTGTTCAGACTGTGTATTAGTGTGTGTAATTTTGTGTTAGTAACATTGATTAGACCTTAATATAATCAGTGCTTCTGAGAAGTCTCTGAATACTTCAAGTTGTATTTCCCGCGCTAATGTGTATTGGCAACCATTATCCAGCATCCTCTGCCAATAGTTGGCAGCCCTGAACTTCCAGCCGGAAGTCAGTCAAATTTTTCATCATGGCGGTGAGTAGCCTCACGGTTAAATTGTTGTATTATAATGGCATCTATAATCATTATTGTATACAGTCCACTCAGTCATCACGCTATAACAAAGAGGTAGCTTTAATTGATTGAAAATTAATAAAAAAATTCTTATGATAGGAGACAGAAGTTTGACCATGATGAATTTGAAAGCACTTTTAACTGTTGCTGAAGCTGCAGGTGAAACAAGGGAGTATTCATATTATACCCTTTTATCTTTAGCTCTGAAAATTTATGAAATCATCACTTACAGTAATTTAAAGAAATGCAGAAGATCTCAAGGTGATAATTTGTGCAGATGATGTCATTACCTGAGGAAAAAAACTAAACTGTACCTGGGGAGAAAATCAACCAAATGTGTCAAGTGTTGGATTATAGATGAACCTCCAATGAGTAAGATATTTAAGGTATACAAGAAAAATAAAACAATAAAATGTAAAAAAAAGTTTGAATGGTTGATGAAGACATGAGGAAGTAAGATCACAGAACAAACACATCGAAAAGGAAAAATTAGGATTATGGTATACAACCACCTTTCAAAGTAACTAACTACCCTAATAAAGAGAATAATTTGAAATAGTGCTCTTTTTTAACCCACGCAAATGTTTAATTTACACATGTGCACAATTGCAATGGCTTGTGTGTAATATTCTAACATTGAATACACTGCAACAAACTAATGTGATTAATCAAAAAGGATAGCTTACAGTTTCCTTAATAGCTATTTACTTCCTTCATTGCTACTGAGGTACAATGATTAATGTTACGTGAATATATTTCCCACACCCATGGTTGTTCAGCCAATGTTTTCAAGTTAGCAGCAGCTTTGATAAGACAGGGTGGAAGCTTTCAGGGCAAGTTTACTTTGTGCCATGCTGTGCTAGTGGTAAACGTGTGCTTAATGATTCAAGTTTGTGGTTGCAGACAAGCATTTAGTAAAAACAGAATTGGAATTACACTAACAGATTAAATCTTTTCTGGTCATAAAAAAAATACATTTTTTTTTTAGCCATTGAAATAGACCTTCTATATTAATAACACAATTATTTTGTAACTCAGAAAAGTTGTTAGTTTTTATTTAGTAAGTAGAGATAGACAAGTCTCCTAATTATTTTTAAGTAGAGTTCGTACATCTGAGTCTAGCTCAAGTGGTTGCAGAAGGTTTACTCGTTAGATGTAAAGATTATTAGAAAGATTATGCTACAATACTAAGGATCAAATAAATAATACTTGCAGAAACTTCCTACAACTACATATTATATTTTTATCAATTTTGAACGTAGTTCCTTATTGTTTCTGAGCATGATAGAATTTAAACAAATAAATGTTATTGGCATATAGGTTTTAATATATTTTTTTTTTTTTATTTTTTATTAAATAATTTGGTACTTCTGTAAAGGAGTGGATCAGGGAAATAAATGGCAAAATAACTAAATTGAATGGTTAGTTTCTTAGTTAGGTTTAGGTTGGCCACATAAATTACATATTACTTATTTGATATGTATTATTGATGTAGCTAACCTAACAAACCTTTAACTTTAGTTATTATTAGGCATACATTCTAGAATTTGAAACTTTTTACTAATTAAGTAACCTAAAAAAAAATCTTAATTAATGGACATTAAACAATTTGTACGAAGTATAAAATTTTCGAAACAAAAACACAATAACTCAATAAGGAGAAAGATTTAATTCAGTAATTTTTCCATTTCATTTAACCATTTTATTGGTTTAAACTATATCTTACACTTCAAAAATGAAAATACTTAGGCATTTTCAAAAGTAATACCATGTATATTTAAAAAAAAAAAATGGTATTCATCTGATTCAAAATGTGTATCATCAATGAGCTAAATTCATACCATGTTAAAGTAGCTAAGTACTTTTTGTACACTTCCTTTCAAGTTTCTGTTCATGAAGATTTCATTACGATAAACAATATGTTCATGCCAAGTGAATGCCTAATAAGCCCCCTTTACGGCAAGCTACACAATTAACAAATTGCAGGAAACTATTCCACCCATCCTATCACAAACAACTCTGTTTTGGTTGCTTCCAAAGCTTCTTCCATTATCGAGCTGGCTAGGTAAGTAGTGCTTGCCCTTCACCCCTGACTTCCTTCAACTGTTTCTATGTCTGCAGTGCTGCCCGGAGGAGCACCGTAATCATTCTCCAGTGGATCACACCTCCAACTGTGCTATTGCATATCAAAATGTTAGAGGTTTGCGAACCAAGTTGAAAGAATTCTACAAACATTCTTGTAAATTCTCAATATGACATTATCTGCCTCACTGAAATGGTTCAACGATTATAGTGTTAATCCTCATTATTTCCTGACCATTTTACAATTTTTCGAAACAACGAAATACGTTACTGCCAACAAAATAAATAGGTGGTGGTGTATTGATAGCAAGTAACAAACTACAATTTATATCAGTCCAACCTTTAAATAAATGTAACTGTTCTGGTATATAAACTGTAAAGTTAAGATTCAAATTATCTCTAACTAAATTTATGACTCTCGGCAACATTTATTTATCCCCTGACACATAGCCTAATCTATATTCTTCCTATTTTGAATCTCTAGCAGAAAACCTCTTCACCTGTCTAGATGACATTGTTATTAGGTGATTTCAATATTCCTGGTGTTGACTGGTCTAACAGTAACACCTCTCATATCTTGCATGCACATGTGAAATACAAGGCTCAGTATCTGATTAACTTTGCATCTAGTCTTGGCTTAAATGAATGTACAGTAAACTCCCTATTATCCGCGGTGCGGATTATCCGCACATGCTACTATACAGCACATATGTAAATCTGTATTTTATTACATATGAGCAAATTCTAACTCTACTGACGAGTGTATTGTGTGCAGTATACAGTAAAACACCACAGGCCTTCTCGGAACTCACGCAGTAGGCTGGCACGCGTTGCTATTTTTGTCTCTGTTGCGCTTTGTTTCTAGTCGTATGGTTGCTTTGACGAGCGGACAGTCAGCCCAGGTCGCTCCCCTCCCCTTCCATCTCCCTCATCATCATGGCCTCTTCCTTTCTTTCTCTCTGGTCTATTGACACGCCCACCTTCTTCTCTCCGCTCACCCTTTTCAGTTGACACTGAGCGTGATTGCTGACCAGTCGAAGTTACATCATGTTTTAGGGTTTAGTGTTTTTCGTTATTGATTTAAAATGGCAGAGAAGCAAAAGAATGTCGTGTTGATGATTATACAAAGACTGGAAATTATCACTAAAGTATAAAAGGGCGCTTCAAGGAGGCAGATGTGTATGGATTATAGAGTCGGGGAAACAACAGTGCGTGACTTTTAAAGAAAAAAGACAAACTGGTAAACTTTGCATCAATGTCGGACAATGATTCTGCGATGAAAAAACGAAAAACTATGAAGAGTTCTACCTTTGAAAATCTAGATTCGGCATTGGCGGAGTGGTTAGCTTAGATGCCAAATGAGGGTACCCCTGTAAATGGTCCTATCATCGCGGCTAAGGCAAAAACATGTTTTTGATCTGTTAGGGCTGCGAGGAAATTTTGATGCGTCGTCTGGCTGGTTAACTCGTTTTAAGTAGCGTCATGGAATTCGTGAGATTGTACTTCATGGAGAAAAACTTAGTGGCGACCAACAAGCAGCTGTTGATTTTCAATATGAATTTGAAGAATTTGTTTTAAACGAGGAGTTATCCTTTGAACAAATTTACAACGCAGATGAATCGGGACTCTTTTGGAAATGTCTTCCCACTCGCACTTTGGCATTTGAAAGTGAATGTCAAGCGGCGGAGCATAAAAGCAGCAAAGAAAGGATAACCATCATGTCGTGCTGTAACGCTACGGGTGGTCATAAGATTAACTTCTTGTCATTGGAAAGTCCAAAAAACCAAAATCATTCAAGGGCACTAGAGCAGAAAATTTGCCAGTTGATTATTATAACCAAAAGAAAGGATGGATGAACCAAAAAATATTTCAAGAATGGTTCGAAACGATTTTTGTTCAAGTGCGTAAACACCTTAAAGCAAAAAATTTGCCTAAAAAGGTTGTGCTGTTGATCGACAACGCACCTTCTCATCCAACTACAAGTGTACTGAAATCTTCTGATGGACAATTTTTTTGCAAAGTTTCTCCCCCAAACGTTACCTCGCTAGTGCAACCCATGGACCAAGGAGTCATTGCAACAATGAAAAGAACGTACGTACAGACCCAAGCTGCTAATGTCCAAAATTGAAGAAGGTTGTGATTTAAAAGAGTTTTGGAAACACTACAAAATCCTTGACAGCATCTACGACATTGCATCTGCATGGGACTTAAGTGAAACCATTAACTCTGAATAAGCCATGGAGAAAACTCTTTCCTAATGTCGAATCAAATGATAATCTAAACCCTTTTGAGTTGTGAAGAAGAGAATGAAGATGTTGACACGCCCACAGCAACGCTGGCCGACTTGGTAAAAACAGTTCCGGGTGCTGAGAATGTCGACAGTGGGAACATTGCAGAGTGGTTGGAGTGTGACGCTAACGAGCCGGGGTTTGAGTGCTTGACAGATGAGGAAATCGCTAACAAAGCAAGGGGAGAGGGCACGAAGGAAGAAGAGCAAAGTGAAAGTGAAGAAGACGAGCCCAGTGCGAAGGCGCGGATGACTCATGAAGCGGCTTTGCAACACATTGTCGGACTGCTTCACTATTTAGAGGAACGAGACGACGATGCGCAGTTGGCTGAAAAACTTATGTTGCGGAAAATCCAATCAAGAATTAAGAAAAGATGTTTCCAAAGCAAGAAACAAAAGCAAGTGACTGATTTTTTCAAAATGTTGTAAATTTAAAGAGTTGTGCTTTTTTAGTGTCTAATGAAGTCTCTGAGTACGTACAGTACTGATTCTTTGTTATGAAGTAAGTACTGAGCACTTTTATGTTTACTTTAATGAAATGTATTGTATATTAATTAGTCAGTAAAATACTAAAATTTTAGCATAATTTAAAAACTGTTAATTGTAACTTTTACTGCACATAAATTATTAGATTTTTAAGTTGAAATTAATGTTTCCTTTTTTGTTTCCCATTTTCAGCTCTTTTGCGGATTATCCGCGATTTTCACTATCCGCGGTGGCCCTGTCACTTAATTTCGTGGATAATCGGGAGTGTGCTGTAATAACACCCAGCCTTACAAAAACATTTTTGATATTTTCTTCACAAATTTATCCCAATGTAAAATATCTCCTGCAGTTGATGTGCTTGTCAAAGAAGATATGTACCATCCAGCATTGAATATCAATCTCTCTATAGACTATGTCAACGGCTATAATAAACTATCCTCTGTATTCCGTAATTACAAAAATGGTGACTTTTTGGTTTATACAATTCATTAAATAATCATGATTTATGTAAAACGTCCAATGTTAATGATCTCATCGAACAACTAAATACCTATTTGTGAAAATATTAACCTATTCATACCTTTGTCTACCAAAAAGCGTCTAAATATCCTTATTGGTTATCATATGATCTAAAACAAGCACTGAAATAAAAAAACACTTCCACAAACTTTACAGAAGAAATAACAAACCAACATGATTTATTACATTAATATTTTCTTATTACTAGAAACAAGTAAAACTCCCAATCGAACACAATTAAATTCATTGGTCTCCTATGATTAATAATAATAATATTAAAAATAACCCAAACAAATTTTTGGTGCTTTGTGAAAATTATGAAAAACAGCAATCATGAAGACATTTTATTAAAATTACAGTAAAACACAGTTTTAAAGAACTTCATTAGAGCGAATAATTCATTACTACGAACTATGCATTTGGTCCCATCAGACGTCCATATAACATAACGTAAAAAAATTTCACTAGTACGAATTTTCTTGCTCATATTTTAAAAATATTCTATATTCATTTGAACGAACACTTTTCTGCCTGGCACGATAAACGACAAACGGATAAAATCGTCGCCATTCACCCACAAACTGCCATCTTATTTATTTTGATACGTGCCATAGATGACTGCAATGGACTAGTGCTGAAATGAATGCACAAAACTGGTGTGGCGACTAAAGCGCTGCATTGTGGTGTTCGCTGACATTACTCTTTGTTCTATGCTCGCACGACATGTTTAACCGTACATTGTACAGTATTGCTACACACACACCTCTGGTCGTTTCCTTGTTTATTGTTTAAGAAACATGGCTATACTACGAGTATAACTTATTTTTACATGTGTCGGGTCCATTTGTTTTTTATAGTTTAAAAAACAGTACTACTTAACATGTCTTCTAGTAAATGAAAGGTGATTGATGTGAAAATGAAACTTGAAATATTAAAAGCAGTAGATGAAGGATTTTTTCTCAACAATTTAAAAATAATAAAATTTTTTTCCTAACTTTTAAATTTTATATTTTTGATTTATTACAGCATTTTTGCAAACATCTTGTCTTGATTCCAAAGGTAGGCTTACTGTTTTGGAAAACAACTTACGTATATCTGTATAGTACATATACATACTAGTATGTATGTATGTAGTGTGTATCTTGATCCCAAAGTATAGCTGTTAAAGTAATTGATGCTTGTACCACTCATATTGGTATTAGATTTTCTACTTTGTTAATTTAACAAGATTGAGCCCAAATCAGGCAATCATTGTGATTTCGGTATAAACTTCATTATAACAAACTGCCATAATTTTGGTCCCTTCATGTTCTTTATAATGAAGCTCTACTGTAATGATAATGTCTCAAATGATCCTGTCTTACTATCCAATGTTTTTGCTTTGTATTTTTCCAGTGTTTATGTGAAATCAAATAACAATCCCCACATACCTTTTACCAACAAAAACAATGAAACAATATTGATACCTTTCATATCTAAAAGCCTTATTCTCTGGGGTATCAAAGCTCTCAAATCTTCTAGGTCTACAGGTCCAGATGGCTTTCCCAATTTCATTCTAAAAGGCTGCTCTAACATACTAGTACCTCTTCTAAGACATTTACTTAACTCCACTTTAAATTCTCAAGTTTTTCCCAAATCAATGGAAAATTGTCAAAGTAATCCCCATTCACAAAAACATCTCTAAATTAAATATCTCTATTTACTGTCCCATATCCTTACTGAGTGGTTTCTCTAAAATCTTTGAAAAAAATAATGTTGAAACTTTTAAATTTTCAATGAAATAACAAATTGTCTAATAATCAAGATGGATTCAGAGCAGGAATGTCTACTTCTACCAACTAAATCTCTTTCCTTAAGACATATCACTTCTGTTTTTGCTATTTTTGTGCCAAACATAGATAAGTGTTGATTAACTTGTAGCAACAGAAAGTACATGGGAGACATTAAAAAATGTTCGGTAAATATGTAGTTGGGCAATATGTGTTAAAATAAAAATTTTTTAATCCGAAAATACTTTTATTCTATGCTCTTTAACTTCCTCTTTTCATTAAAGCCGACGGAGATAAGAAATTACAAATCAAATTTTTTAATTTTCATCACAATACCTGTGCATTCTGCGGCATTCACATTTGTTTCTTGTTTACGAGTATGAAATTTTTTTTTATTTGAGAATGTTGTCATGTGATTGTTGCGTGATAGGCCAATATTCAAATGAACCAATACGTGATTATTTATTAATTTATTGTTCAAAACGGTGTGTAATTACAACGGTCACTTCCGCCATTTTATCATTAGATGTTGTAGTCGTTCTGGGTATTCGTGTATCATTATCGTGTTACATTCTCTTTTTGAAATGGCCTGTGTTTCTGGGATTAGTCAGCTATGCGGCGGGTGTTCCTTGCATGTATTCGAGTTTATGCATTTGTGTGATGATTGGAAATTGTTGTTTGAATTTTTAGTTGATCATGGAGTTTTAGTAGTCAGGTAAAGTGCAACCAATGTGGGACGGTAATTGAGTTGGTCGAGGACAGTGATTTTTTTCAATGTCACCGGACAACAATAACTCGTGCCAATAAAAAAGTTATAATGGTACCCTGTTCTTTGAAAAAATCTTTCAGAAACGGCACGTGGTTCTCCAAAAGTCATCTTTCGGTTAAAACGATTATGAAGATAACTTATTTTTTTTTAACAATTCATCACCCAAATACAGTATTCATTCAGATGAATTGTAATGTTAGTTTGAAAACCGTCGTAGATTGGGCATCCTTTTGCAGGGAAGTTTTAATTAAGTGGAGTTTGGACGTAAATGTAGGGAAATTGGGTGGGCCGGGGAACGTTGTCGAAATTGATGAGGCTAACATTGGTAAGCGTAAGAACAATAAGGGGCGAGTCATCCAGGGTCAGTGGGTTTTTGGCGGAATCAAGAGAAATAGTGATGACATTTTTCTCATTCCTGTCAAAGATCGTACTAGCAGAACGCTCCTGCGTGTGATCAAGAAGTACTTTTCACCTGGAACAACAATTATAAGCGACTGTTGGCGTGCTTATAATTGTCTTTCTCAGCATGATTATCTTCACCTGAAGGTAAATCATAGTATGAACTTTGTTGATCCCGACACAGGGGCAAACACCCAAAGAATAGAGAGACTTTGGCGGGAAGTAAGGCAGAATGTACCTCGATATGGTCGACGAGTGGACCACTACGTCGGGTACCTTGGGGAATTCATGTTACGTCGGAGATAACGCGACGTAGGTGAACGACTACATCATTTTCTACTAATGGCAAAGGAATTGTACCCGCCTCTAACTTAGGTGAGTTTTTAACATTTCAAATTTTAATGTTTTATTTGTTATTTGGATATTGTTGCGCAAGTAATAAGTAAAAAAAAAATTACGTGAGTTCCTACTGTTCATCCTTTGTCCCGGTTTGTTAGGTCAGGTCAGTTACATTATAAATACTTTAAAACTAAACAACCATTAAAATTAATTCATATTATTTTTAATTTCCGCTTAGTTTGAAAGTAATTATAATATAACTGACCTGACCTAATAGACCATTTTAATTAATTAGGCATTCATGAACACACGGCAAAATAAAAAATGGCGACGGTCAAATGATTGCACAGGCATAGCTGCCAACCTTTCATGCCAGTCATCAGTAATCACTCGGAGGCATATCCAGGATTCGGTGTAGTGAGTTGCCGAGGAGGGGGGGGGGGGGGGGGGGGTGTTTAGTCACCCCATCCCCAACACCCTTGTTAATAACACTACAGAACACACATTAAACTACATTTTTCAGCATAGGCCCACTGATAACAGCATTTTGAAATGAAGAAATGCACTCTTCACATAAAACATTGATGTTGTGCATCATACACTTTACACTAACATTAAACTCTTGAAGTCAGATGTTTTGTCGCATGTTTTTCAGCCTGCAACTGTTTTTGGGAAAAATGTTTCTTGAAGCACACTTCCCCATCTGATGCAGTCTTTACTTTTTGAATTAGAAGTGCAGAAAGAGACTCTGTTGACAATGATGGCCTAAATTCAGTATGATTTTTTCGCACAGAACTAAAAATTCGCTCTGTGGAGGCATTGCTATGAGGGACACTCAATAATGCAAACATTACTTTACTTAGGGCACTGTATTTAATTTGACCACTTTCATTTTTCAACTGACTTATTTTCCACCAACTTTCATCAGACCTTGAACAATTTACAATGTTGTCTGTGAAATTTTCGAATTGATAGGCTGCAAACTCTTCTTCGAGCCTGTCACGCTCACTTTCTTCTATAAGTTTTGGAAATCTATGGACGAAATACTCTACAGAAGTAAATGAAACATCTTGCCTAACAGAAATGTCAGCTACCTCTGCATGTTTTAAGAATACGTCAGTAAGAGGAAACTTTTTCAAAATGTAAATACAAGCTGCAACATAAAACTCCCTCACAGAAGAATAGAAATTTCTAACATCTATATCTTTTACAGACTTTTCCTGTAAGTATGCCCTGGTTTTCGCACCAATCACCAGCTCCGAATCAGACTTTTGATTTTTAACCTTCTGAAATTCAACCTCTGTGATTGAAGTGGCTCCAAGTTTCAGAGCAGATGGTTTGATAAACCTCATAAGTAAGTCTGTCAGAAGACCAACAAACTTTCTTCTCAAGATGTGTATGACAGGGGCTTCCTGCTGTAAATACACATTTACAGAATTAAAAACTGGGAGAACAGACTCCACAAAAAATAACAGTACAGTTTTGTGACAGGATCCTGCATTAATGACCTCAACATTGAATGCTGTTTATTTGTTGAATCCACTTTCAGAAGAGGACCATAACAGAACAACATTAGTAAGGCTTCCCACTGGTCTACAACCTGAGTAATACAATCAAGCAAAGAAAGCCAACGTGTACTTACATACTTCAAAATTTTGTGATTTTTCATCCCACAAATTTCTTGGTACACCTTCAAAGTATTCTTCCTCTTAGAACTTTTTTCTAAGTAATAAAATAGTTGCACTAAGAAGTTTTCAACATTTACTAACAGATGTGAGGATGCCTTCTGAGCTGCCAAATGTACTAAATGGCATGAACAGCACTGCATTAAAACTGCAGGGTGGTGTTCTTTTACAAAGGATATTACTCCTTTTGTTTCACCTGTCATTGTGTTTGCATTATCTGAAGAAAATGCAATGCAGTTTTCCCATGGAATTCTGAGAGAAGAGAGCTCTTTATTGATAACTGAAAAAATTGCTAACCCGGTGTTGTCACTAGTTTCCAAAACCGACAAAGGTATAACAGATACCTGACCTCGAGCTGGATTGAAAAACGAAACAACCAAAGGGTACAGCTTCACAGAATTGGAATCAGTACTTCCATCAGTTGCCAATGAGAACCGGCACCTGCTGCAAAATAGAAACTATTTCTCTTTTTGATTCACTTGCCATGTGCTGGACCAATGCATTCGTCTTGGTTCTAGCACAACCATATTTATGCGCAATCTTTGAATCAGGAAACATAGCCCTAAATAAATTACCTGCGTGGTCGGAGACCGATAATGGGATATTATGCTCAACTAGAAATGAAGTGAACAACAACTCTGCATTCGTAACATCCGTATCGCCACTGTTTACAAAAAAAGACGAAATTGATTTATTGTCTGATTTCACTTTCGCATAATCTCGGTGTTTCTTGCATTCAAAATGTCTTCGGCAGTCGTCTCTACCTCCGTGGGCAACCGAAAAATCACTATTACAGACGTTGCAGAATACATGATTCTCAGACACACATGAACGTGAAAAACACAGCCATTCAATTGCATAAATGTCCCGGTATTTTTGTAATACAGGTGTTCTTTTGCTAGTACTTTCACTCCGCACAGCAGCACGCTTCATCGTATTTTCAATGCCACTCTGAAACAGTAAAATAAGTGACGCTGCCACTCTTAAACGGTAAAATATGTGACGCGTCGCCCACGCAATCCAAACATAACGGCCATGTTTACAGTTAACACGAAAAGGACGCCAAGACTGCTTGAAAAAATCGCTGCAACAGCGCTACTATTGCAAGATATTGACAGCGATAGCTATCGTACTCACAGTGTCAGCGATATTGTTCTATAGTAAACAAATATTACGTAAACGGCTTTTTGTGGTTTTGTATAAAAAAAAATCAGTAATACTTTCTTACCAACCCGTAATTCAGTAATATATGTCACTACACCGTAATAATTACGGACAATCCGTAATGGTTGGCAGCTATGCACAGGTCTTGTATTGCAAAATAAGAATGGCAATATTTCCTTAAGTATTTGTAATTTCTTATCTCCACCCGGTTTTATGAAAAGAGGAAGTTAAAAACCATAGAATAAAAGTATTTTCGGAATTATAATTTTTTTTAACAAATATCGCCCAACTACATATTTACCAAATTTTCTTCTCAAAGTTTTTTTGCTGTTTTCCAAATCTATTGTGTAAGGCTGCATTTTTAGTCCAATATGACTAGATTTTCAGTGTTTTGAGACGTAAATAGCGGTATATATGTTATAAGAGTAGTGTAATTATGTACAGTAAACAACATACTTTTAGAAAACTGCATAAATTGCAAGAAAACTTAAATATCACAAATTCAAAGAGTAAATGTAAAGTTTCTGCAAAATAGTGGTATGTAAATTTATGTTCATAGCAGATGTCAAACATGTATTGAGTTTTAAGAAGAATACTGTCTGGTAATTTACAATGTACTCAACTTTCAAGTAGAGTTGAGCTTTAGCTACTCGCTTGATTTGGTTAAAGTCTTTGAGTCTCGGCCCATCTCTATTAGCAAGGAAATATGTATAAGACTTATGACAATATGGCCCGTGAATTATTTTGTATATTTTATTTATAATGTTCATGTATGTACTATAAATGTATTTAGATGTATCATTAGAAACAAGATTATATGGGGAATGTGATAAAACCGAAATATCACCGAAAAGCATGTAAAACACCATATACCACCGAAATGCAAGTTAATACATCATGTAGCACCAAAATGCAAGTTGCATCATGGAATTAAGAAGCATTTAACCAAAACTTAATTCAAATAATAAAAAAGGGCATTTTTAACTAATTAAGGCATTTCTTTGAGGGGCAAATTTGTAGTGAAAGAAGACGAAACAGTGAGCTGTAAGGTGCATTACTAACAGTAACAACTGGTTTTAAAACAATAAACACAAAAGACTAATCTGAACATATTACAGACATAAAGCTATGACTCTTGAAAAGAACAGAAAAATAATATTGCAAGGCAGCTAAAACAAATGACGATATAACGGAGAGTCCAAAGGTCAAATTACTAGATTAAACAAATTAAGAAGAAGCAATTGAAATGATTTGGGGACATCACAAGACTGGAACAGAAAATAATGCCTGTAACTACAAGAACAATAAATAAATAGAATGATGTGAGAGCCAGTTGCAGGAGAATATGCTAAACGACCCACTGAAGTGGTCACATCAAATAAACAATGACAATGCTGATGTTTCATGTGGTAAGGGACACATCTAGTCAGTTCTCTGCTAAAGATGTTGCCAAGGGGCAAACTGGGTCATCAACACCTTGCCGTAATGAATAGTTAAGTCTAGATGCATCAAGGATACTGAGGACGATGACGATGTAGGTCTCGAGCACAAACTGCCCTTGCGAGGAACCATGGATGTATGCCACACCTCCGGATGATGTCTTGTGGACGAACGGTGGCCCTCGTATGTGATTCCACATCTGGCCGGACACCATCACTAAGCACACAAACTGGAAAGAAAAAAAATAAATGTAACTATGCAAACAAGGATCTTAAAAAAAAAAAGCTAAAATTTTAATTTTCATGCAAATACAAACAACACAGCATTTTGTGTGCACATACTTGAAGCCACAAGTAATCTATGGGTTAAATAATAAAAGGATTACTTGTAACCGGCCAATAATCCACGGCTCCACTCGTGCAATTTCAGGGTATGCTGATATTTTACCACTGTAAGTTAAGTATGCGATTTATTCAAAAAAATTTTACTAACAAAATGGACACTATAAATTGTCAGGTGTATAAAAGATTCAATTCATAATAAATCATTTAAGAATGATAATTAATAGTCTTTATTTGTATGACTTTTTAATTTTTAGTGAAGATTAAGTATCTGATTTTATAACTCGCTTTTGCCAGCAACTTTTTCTGCATGGGCTTCAGAATTGGATCCAGAGGGGTATGAATAAAGGAAAAATGAATTATAAAAAAAAACATACACAGAAGAAATACATCATCCAAACTTAAATATCAACATCACATTAGATACTTACCCAAATAATATCAATCTGTCTTCTGTATTTAGAAATTACAAAATAGGCAATTATTTTGGTCTCTACAACCCTATTAAAAACCATGACTGGTCACATTTTTATAATTCTACAGATGTAAATGACCTCATTGATCAACTAACAAACTGTATTTCCGAAAAAGTTAATACCTTTTTTCCACTATCTTTAAAAGTCAAGTCAAAATACCATCTTTGGTTCTCAAGTGAATTAATACATGTTCTAAAATCTAAGAAATATTTTCACAAGTTCTACAGAAGAACCAATAATTTATTCTACTATTCACAGTTCTCTCATTTTCAAAGATTAGTGAAATCTCTAATAAAGCACGACAAAATCCATTGGACTTGATCTACGAACAATAATATTAACAAAAACCCTAAAAATATTTTTGCGTGTATTTATAATTAATAAAAGATGGTTATTATGAACAACTATCTCATAGAAAATGGTGATATTTCTAATGATGCTAATGTAGTATCGAATTTGCACAGTATTTTTCTGTTTGACTCCAAATTCTATTCCCCCCATGACTACTTTGGTCATGTCTTTTGAGTCTATATCATTCCTTTTATTTCTGAGAGCCTAATATATTGGGCTATCAAGGCTTTAAAATCAAATAAATCCACAGGTCTCGATGGCATACCCAGTTTTATTTTAAAAGGTTGTTCCCACCTTTAGTACCTCTTAGGCATCACATTTTTAATATCAGTTTGAAAACAAAAGGTTTTCCCAATAAATGGAAAATAACCTAAATGATTTTGATTCATAAAAATGGTGCAAAATTAGACGTCTGAAACTACAGGCCAGTATCTTTACTCAATGGGTTCTATAAAATTTTTGAAAAAATTATATCTAAATTCCTAAATTTTCAACTTCGTAATATATTATCTAGTAATCAACATGGTTTCAAGTCTGGAATGTCTAAAACTACTAACCTACTTACTTTTCTTAATCCTGTATATAATAAAGTTAACAATAGAAGTCAGGCAGATGCAGGTTATTTAGACATGACAAAGCCTTTGATCCAATTTTGGCCTATGTGACAATTATGATAATTGGTTTTCAGGTTACCAATAGATGTTTTTTTGTATCTATCAATAATCATAAATCATCTCTGTAGAATGCTTGTTCTGATGTACCTCAGGGAGAAACACATTCACCTCTCCTCTTTAAAATATTTATTAACGATATTACCAAGGTACTCAGCCACTCAGTTGGTATTCTTTCTGCTGATAATCAAAAAGTCTATAAAATTATTTCTTCATTAAATGATTGTCTATTATTACAAGAAGACATTATTGAAGTCAATAATTGGTGTTTACAAAATCGGTCAGACTTAATAAAGATATAACCAAAGTCATATCATTCAATAGGAAATACCATCTGATCGATTATGAGTGCAAATAAACTAATTCTTTAATCTCTAACTCCCCGTTCAGGAAGGATTTTAGTGTCACTCTAGATTCTAAATTATATTTTCGTAAACATGTTGATTATTTATATTCTCATGCTTGAGAATATAACAAAATTATCAATTCTAATGTAACTAATTCAGACTAAATTATCTCACTCTATTTGGCACTTATAAGATTAAAGTTATAATATTGTTCAATTATCTCAAATGGCATTAACCACACTGATATTGAAAAAATTTAACATATTCAAAATAAAGTTAGCCAATTAATTATTCTCACAAACTAATTTAACTCCCCTTGTAGACCGTACGGCCTATCGTGATGCACATTTTGTTCATAATTGTATATTTCTAAATTCAGTTGCTTACTTCTTCTTGACAACACCGGCTTGAGAATTCCCCAATTTTATTCCCACTCACATTCAACCCTTGTAGACCTTGTAGACCGTACGACCTATCGTGATGCACATTTTGTTCATAATTGTATATTTCTAAATTCAGTTGCTTATTTCTTCTTGACAACACCGGCTTGAGAATTCCCCAATTTTATTCCCACTCACATTCTACCCTGTGTACTCTTCATACTACTAATTATATTATTTACAGTTTTATATTAAATTATAATAAATTTTATTTGAATCCCAATAGTGTATAACAGAAAGTGCAAAATTAAATTTTTTTTTATTTCGTGCACTGGTCACGAAAGTCACGAAAAAGTCACGAGTTGTGGAAAAGGTCACGAAAGTCCTGAAAAAGTCACTTATTTTTTTCAATATCTGTAAAAGTCACGAAAAATATTTCTGGGACATATAAACAGACCTGAATTATAATTCCACTTGTCTGTTGTTGACGAGACAACGTCTTTGGAAGCGATCGATTACGGTATTGAACGACTGGCGCCAGCTGTAAACAAATCAGCCTGGAGTTGTTTATAGCCTTCCCCCTCCTCTCAAGCATCTGTAGCGGTGTAATGTTGCTATGTACAAGCTTCGCTTCTACCAACGGCTGCTACTAGTTTTGTGTTTGCTATTGAAGGCACATCTTCATAATGTTTTGCAGTAATGTTAGTAAAGCGAAATTTTTACGTCGTATAAAAAACACATTCAGTTCTTTAGTATTAAAGAATTAGCAGATGTTTCGTTCGTATCTATTTATAGGTAGTATTAATAGGGAAGTTCATTACTCGTTTCTTTAATGTTGATACTAAGTAAAGATGAGCTGTTTCCTTATATTTCCGTCTCGTTGATTTCCGTGCGTTTCGTGTTATGAAAGGAAGAAAAATTTTGTTGTCATGTATTTAATCTGCTAACCCGCCTCGTCTTGGAAACTAAGGTAGGTAAATTTTGTGCCCCCATTATATTCTTTATCCATATGCCTTAGGCCGTGTCTGAAACGGTAAATTTTGCATATATCATCACGATCGCATATTGTGTACAAAACACGTTGCATAGGTTATGTTGTACTTTCATTTTTATGTTTTAGGCCCGGTACACACTATCCATAATAATTTACTTATTGAGTAAAGTTACTTAAACCTTCACAAAAGGCTGCGATTAAATATGATGTCCCTTACCTATGTTTTTTTATTTATGTTTCTGTTACTTTCAATTGGGTTAAGCTCTCACAAAATTACTACACTTTGTATTTTGGTTTAATGAAAGGTAATTGTTAAGAATCGCTATTGATAATAAAGGCAATGTTTATCAATAAAAAATGCTTCTGTTATGAAAAGTAGTCGCCAGTAAAAAAAAGTACACTTAACGCATGTAATCACTGTTGCATTAACAATGGAAATTAGTAGTCTGTTATCTTTTTTTTTGCATGGAATTTTTGTTAACCTATTTGCTTTTTTTATATATTTGTTATGTAGGCCTAACTTACTAGCAATCAGATTTTGGTTTTAAACAGCAATTTTTATTACACTCAATTGACTTTAGATGTTTGTTTTGTAGGTTTCTGTGGTCAAAAGGAAAGATGCCTGGAAAATGTACTTTTAAAGAGTTCTGGATTACGGATGATGGAAACAGGTTTTCCAAGTGGCTGCGTCCAGTTGAAGGTGATAAATATAAAGCATATTGTACTTTCTGCAAGTCAAAATTTAATGTAGGACACAGTGGATTAGGGTCTGTAAGGGTTCATGAGAGTGGTAAAAAGCATGTGGAACTTTCTAGTGCCATTCTACATGGAAAGCAATGTACATTCAATTTTATGAAGTGTTCCAATGAAGCAGCACAGTGCTCAACATTGAGGGTGGACAGTGTTTCTCTGCCATCAACTTCAACAACTTCTGAAGATAAGCCTCCTCTTACTTTCTCTTCTTCTAGTGAAAGTGAGATACCACAAACATCAGGCAACTTGAATAAATTTTTTGATGGTAATGTTTGGAAAGCTGAAATATTGTGGGCGTTGAATAAGGTGATGACTCATGGATCAGATAGAGGTGCTTGTGTTGCCAGTGATCTTTTTCCAGCAATGTTTCCAGACAGTGTAATTGCTCAAAAATTTAAAATGCAAAAGGAACAAACTGGGGTACTTGGTTACATTTGGCCTGGAACCATTTTTTCAAGAGAAACTGTCAGAGAATTTGAAGAAGTGTCCATTTTTTGCTGTTTCATTAGATGAGAGCCTTAACCGTATTGCCCAGAAAGGTCAGATGGACATTATTGTACGTTACTGGGATCCTACAGTAAACATGGTTTCAACCCGCTACTTAAATTCATTGTTTTTGGGTCATTCAAGTGCAGCTGATCTTCTTGATGCATTTACATCAGGAATGTATCAATTAGGACTGCCCCTGAAAAATGTTTTACAAATTGCAGTTGATGGACCAAATGTCAATTTGAAATTCCTGAAGGACTTTAGTCATATGATGCAAGAAATTTCAGATAATGAAGATGACAAGAAATTAATTGACGTGGGCACTTGCTCACTACATACTGTCTATGGTGCTTATAAGACAGCCCATAACAAATGTGAATGGCACATAAATGTCTTTCTTCAGTCTTTGTACTATCTGTTTAAAGATTTCCCATCACGCAGAGCAGATTATATTCGTGCTAGTGGATCTAGAGAATTTCCACTTAAAATGTGTGCGATTAGATGGGTGGAAAACTCTAGCGTGATTGACAGAGCTCTGAAAATGATAGTTCATCTGAAGAAGTATGTAGCACTTGTTGAGCCCAATCCACCTCAAACAAAGAATTTTTCAACTGTGCAAGATTTCCTGAAGGATTCACTTCTTGAAGCCAAACTGTATTTTTTGCAGTCAGTTGCAGGTGAAGTTGAACCGTACTTAAAACTTTTTCAGACTGATAATCCATTACTGCCATTCATGTATGCAGAACTCTATTCACTGGCACAAAGTATTGCAAGTAGAATGTTGAAGAGTGATGTAATGAGTAATGTCAAGAATGTAAAACAGCTGTTGGCTATAGATGTGAAGAACAACCTTGCAAGCATGGCAAAAGTCGACATAGGTTTTGGAGCAAAACATAGCTGTAAGAATGTTAAAGAAATTGATGTACAAACATTCAGGAGAGACTGCAGAAATTTCTTGTTGGCGATGTTCTTGAAACTTACTAGTGCAAAGTCACCATTATGAAAAATCATGGTGAAAGGCGCTTCTTGCTTCTCACCAGCTGTAATGTTGAGTGAAACATTAAGAGCACAGCATGTTACAATTGCCCTCGATGAGCTTACGTCAAAGCACCATGTTTCAAGCATAGAGGCTGACCAGATAATGAAAAATTATCTTGCAATTTGTGACCAGCCATTTGTTCAGGAAAAGTTGAAGACATTTGAAGTCAGTGTTCACAGACTAGATACATTTTTGTATGAGCTCTTAACTAGTGAAAAAGCAAGCAAACCTTTGATTTCTTTTTGCACTATGATCTTGACGATGTTCCATGGAAAAAGTGCGGTCGAAAGGGGTTTTTCAGTAAACAGAGAGTGTTTGGTGGAAAATTTAAGCGAACATTCTCTTATTTCTCAAAGGAGCGTATATTCTGCAGTACAGTCTGTATGTGGTGTACAAAATATTGAAATTTGTAGTAGGATGCAAATTTTTTTGTAATTACGTAACCTAAGTGATTCAGAAAATTAAGGTCAAGAAAAAGTCACTAATTTTATTTCTGAAAACTTGGTAGACACCCTGGTGCATAATTATAAGTCCATTGCTGTTATTTTTAGTAATATAAATAAGCCATTTTTGTGTTATTTTGTGTCCTTCAATGTTATTTTGAGTTTTCTTGTGTTTGCCTTTATTTACTGTATAAGTGTTTGTGTATATCTGTTATCACTGCTAATGTGTGGTACTCTTGTCCTCGTGTGTTGGCCTTCTGCCGTAGTTCTACCTGCTGGTACCGATGGTGGTGGGAGTCCATACCTTTGCGGTGATTACTATGTATTTGTCTTTACGTGTCGTGCCCACCATTAAAGTCTTATGACTGTCTGTGGAAAAGTTACAAATTTAAATAAAATAAAAATAAAAAATAAAAACCATATAAATAAAATTGAAATATTTTTTCTACATACACAGCATTATTATAGGTTCTCAGTAACTTCCTTTTGAAAAGGTTGCAAATATAAATGATTGAAGAGTAATCTACTATAGTTTCAGAATCCATTGGATTATTGAACTAAGCTCACATGTCCTAAAGTAAACTGGTCAGTTTCTAGCAGTTTGACAATCACCAGTAACAAAGCCACAACAAAAATTTGGCTAGCAGGAAGTATGTCCAACATTATGTCACTGAAATAAATTATGAATCATAACCATGTACAACAAACTTTGGAATAATTAGCAGTCAACATATGTGCAAATTAAGTAGATATCTTTACTTGGTTATGAACTTATAAAATTTATTTTAAGGACTTACAATTTTCAACTTAAGCACAAGGGCTTTCAACTGTTCTTCCACATGTTACCAAAAACTACTTTGATCAATTAATTAACTAATTATGTATTTAAAATATAGTGGTGTTTGATGCCTCGAAAAAGTCGAAGTTGAATCAAAGTTTGTTGACTCTGATTCAAAGTTAACTCCAAGAAATTTTTTCGAAGGAATCATCAATGACATATTATAGTTTAATGGCTTTATTCAACACTAGTATAATGATCATTGATGTAAATATTATCACTTTATTTAGTAAAATAGAGTTCAAAAAAGGTGTATTTTTATTTTTAACTTCAAAAGCAAAAATAATTTAAATAATATTTTCAGTGACGGCTGGCAGCAGCAATTTCATGTTTACATTCATGTTTACAATTTCATGAATGTTAGCAGTGACATGATTTTAAATTAAAAAACAAACACGTTTACATAAAAAAATTTTGTGCGCTGAGAAAACTGTATATAAATATTAACAGGAAGATTTGTTTCATCCCACATACCTTAAAAAAAATTCAAAATTATTACTTATAGTGCCAATCAAAAGAGGATATTTGTGAATTATCTACTATATACATTGAAACACTTTAATGTCTCAAAGAAATCTAATTACAGTGGTTGGCCATCCTGGTAGCATCAACATATTATTGTGCATCTCCAAATTTAAACTTAATATTAAATTACATAAATGTTTGCCGGGTTTTATCGCATAATGGTTGCACACGCGTAATCGTCACAACCATATTTTAGGCTGCCAAAATTGGGATAAAAAAACTTCTCGCGTAAACGTCGCATGATGTTTTTGGTCCCGCTAGTAGATGCCGAGCGCTTTGTGTAGGTATCTTTTCCGTATAAAACGATGTATTTTAAAGTATAAATCTAATATTTATTCGGTCATTACCACTTACTTAATAAATTAACGGAAAAATACGAAGTTGTTTGACGTGTAAATTTTCTTATAAAAACGTTTTTAAACGTTATTTCATTTATCTGATCGTCTGCATCACCGCTGTGTAGGTATAATCTAAAATTGAATTTCGGTCATTACCACTTATTTATTTAATTAACAGAAATACAAAGTTGTCTGACGTGTAAATTTTCTTTTAAAGACGTCTTTAAACTGTATTTCCTTTATTTGTTTGTCTGTGTTACCGCGGTGTACCGCTTATAAAAATTTAGCCAGCGCATCATTCATGTTTGGTTATGTTGCTTCCCGTATAGAGCGCACGCACATAGTGGAATATCGATATCTCGCCGATTGGATGCAACGCGCGCGCTCTCTGTCAGGTGCCGAGTTAACTACATTTGATAGCCCAAATTCTTTCGTGGCAAGTGTGTACTACAACACGTTAGTTCACGTCCGATTCAAGTGGCTTGCGTTCGCGTTAGGGTTTTGGTTATTCTATTTAAAGTTGAAGAAAGGTTTTTGTTTAAGGAATTATTAATGTAGATTGTTTGGCATGCTATTGTATACTCCACCTTTTTTAAAATAAACGTAATTTCCATAAACTGGTTTTGTTTTATGAATAACTTTATCTAACAAAAATTTTTTTTTCCTCATAATCGTCGCACCCCTACTTTTTAAACTTGATTTTCGAATAAAATGTGCAACGATTATACGAGAAAACACGGTATTTCAGTTTCAGCACTAAACAGTTTTTTGGTAGTTACAAATGACTATGCTGCATTCCTGATGTTAAAATGTGAAATTTTTTTGTAGTTTGAAAATTATATTTAAGTTAAGTTAGTGGAAGTGGTGGATACTTTTATTTTTTTAATTTTGTTTCTTTGCACAATGAAATATTATACTAAATCCTCTACAAAATGGTTTTCTGTGTATTAAAGTATGGATTTCTGCCACAGATGTTGGAATTGGGAAGTAAACAATCTCACAAAATTTCTATTTATGCCAATGAACAAGTCAACACAATATTTGGCTGTTAGTATTTGTTTAACATCGAAACTCACGGGATGGCATCAGTTATTTTTCCCGTATGTACACTGTATATGAGACATGCTGTTGATAGTTTTGCATCTGAAAGGTAAAATATCAATCTATATGTTCCGAAGTATTATTCTTACTGTGTTTATGTGGATTATTATATATAATGAACATGATATCAGTGACACGCAAACATGATCATGAGGAAGACAATCCTATCCCCAGAACAAGCAAACAGTCTCAAAGTACGCCGGCGAATGTAATATACTTATTCATAGACAGGAGTGGTGGTCTAGCGAATACTCAATGTTAGAAATCCAAGATGCTGTCAATGCTGAGCTTGTTAGCTTGCTAAATATCAGTGAAATTAGCTTGTTCAATGCTTATGAGTGGAGGCATGTTCATGGACTTGTTGAAATTCTTCAGCCACTCAAAGAAGCAACTAAAGATATGAGTGGTGACAAGTATCCAACCAGTTCAATTGTTATTCCAGTAATGCAAATTACTGAAAGAAAAACCAAATTGAGGATATTATTAGTATTGCCAAAACATTAATGCAAACAAACTATTATGGAGGAGTTCCCAATGTACTCTGAAGATCATATTTATTAGGTGGCCACTATAACTATAACTAATCCTCATTTTCGCAATGTTCTGTCAGATAAAGTGCTGATTTCAACCCCACTGTCAGCTGAAATTAAGAAATTAGAACGCTGAACCTAAACCACATTGCACAAGTACCGATTAGACAATGTACCAAATGAAACAACAGCTACTGAGGATTCAGAAATACCTGTATTTAAAACGAATGGGGCTTAACAGAAAAGAAAATCCATACAACTGGTGGATAATAATAGGACACAATAGATATCCAAAACTTTCTCAACTAGCTCAAAAATATTTGCCCATTCCTGCAACCCAAGTCAACAGCAAACAAATCTTTTCTGCAACTGGAAATTCATCATAGAAAAACATCAGCGTCTTCTGCCAAAGCACATGCGAGAAATGGTTTTTCTTCATTCAAATGCAAACATTTTATTTTCTGGTTAGGATAAACTGTAAATAATCAGCACATTCCAGTTAATAATATAACTAATAATATAACTCTTGTGTTTGATTTCTTGTAAATATTGTTAACATTTGAATCAAAGTAATCCAGTTACAAACATTTTTACTAAACTAGTGTGTTACTAATATAGAGAAGGTTATTTAAAAACATTATTTTAAAAATAAATGTACAGATATCGGACTTAAAAAAATGCAATTATTTTGTTAAAAGTTATGATTTTGACTTCGGAAGATTTGAAATTTAGACTTTGACACTAGAAAGCACTTTGAACACTCCTATTGTAATAAAATATGTAAATAAGCAATAATTACCACAGCTCCAATTCCCCAGATATTCTTATTGTACAGAAAGTCCAGGTTGTTTCTTCTCAGATACAGGAAGCCGGCTACAAGACCAAACAGCATGATGAGTGCCGCGGTCCCAGAGTAATTTGGCGGCCGGAACACTCGAATCTACAAAATGCAGCAATCATCAGAGTTTACATACACTATACCTCCTGAGGGCTACAAACAAACCTCTACTGTTATGTTCACCAATGGAGGGTATTCACTTACCTGTACATCCGTCCTCTCTCCGATCCACTTGGCAAGTGCTTCTGCTGCGAAACCAACCCTCTGGATGTCCATGGTGTCACTCTGCTTTGGCTTGGATTTCGGAGGGAAGTGCATGAACACTGGAGCCGTGTTCAGGCGAAGCTGAGTTCAACACAAACAGCATTTGAAAGTAATGATTATGATTCGCTTCTGAAGATTATGTCAGGTAAAAGTTTGTATAAAGTATGGATAATTCAACTCTACATCACATTCTTGGCTGATGTGGTTTATAAATTAAACTACTTAATACAACATGGAAACAAGTTTAGTAGCAAAAATTTCAGCAGGAGTTCTGTAGCAGAAACAAAGCAATAAGGTGATAATACTGCACTCATGGTCAGAGAGTCAGAAATCATAGTTGTTTGAGAAGGAAGCCATTAGTTGATTTGTGGAATAGAGAGCAACATTGACACGTCTAATCTTTGTGTCTTAAACTACACAGGAGGCTCTAAAAACTAAACCACTTCATTACAAGTGCTTGAAGTAAGACTAATACTGTGATTATGTTTGTAATATTAGTTAACATCTGGTAACTTTTATTAAAAAATTGTCACATTATATAACAAAATAATTATGTATATAAAATATATTTTTACTGTTCTATGGAAGATTGCATTTTTAAGACAGGTAATTATAACAAAAAATTTTAGTTTGACATTTTAATAATTTTCCATCAACAAGTACAGTACTAGAAAAATGAAGCTCTATTTTGTTTATTGAAAGAATGAGTAGACGAAAGCTTAATGTCTCACATGAATATGTAAAAAAAGCATAATTGTATGTGAGAAAGACTATAATAATGTTTGCTTGCTACACTATGTATATTTAACATTTAAAATGTAAAGTATCGTAGAGTAAATATGTATTTATTCAGATTTATTCTGTTTTAAAAATTTTCAACCCTCTGTTTTAACTAATAAAACCTAAAATGGAGTTGCAACTGCTACAAAAACCTACTGAAATACTTGTCAAGCCAAAGCCACCTGTACACACATTCTTTAAAAACATTTTTTATTATAATTTCATTAATATTCAGTTCCTGGAATAATGTAAAGTTCTTATTCCTTCTTTTTAAATATTTAATGAACTTTAAAACAACAAATGAATGAATTCTTAATTATAGTGGTGATGTGTTTTCTGGGACTGTGCATGAAAATAAGTCCCACCGCACAATAGGACAGAGAAAAAAAGTGATATACAGTTAATTGAAAAAGTATTCGTCCATGAACTTGGTTAAGATAGAATTAATAAAAATATTATAAAATCAACTCTACTCTATGTTTCATTCAAGTCATCATTCAAACTACCTTCGACTGTAAACATAAATGCAAAATAATTTTTATTGTCATGGAATAGAAATAAATACAAGTGGTCATAAAAGAGGTCAGGATTAGTAAAGTAATAGGTTTTGTCCACTTTGTCAACTGTTGAATCATGTGTGTATAATTGAGGCAGAAGCATATCGGGTGCACGGATTCAGAGTTGACTAGATGTCTGCGAGTGAGCAGCCACCTGCAAGGTAGAATGAGTAAGACAAGAGAACAAACTGTTGTTGAAAGGAATGAACTAGTCAACTACAATAAGTCACAACAAAAGATTTTTTAACTACTCAAACAACAATAGCTAGTACTGTATTTCCCCACACATGGGTCACCCCTGCGTATAGGTCATACCTATAATTTTGGGCATAAAAAACTAAAATTTTCAGCATAAGGATCACCCTAGAATTAGGGTTGCAACATATGTTGATCTGCCTTCAGTAGAGTTCCATGGATACACGTGAAGTCTCTGTGTCCTGTGTCGTGTTGCAGCTTACAGGGGCGTAAGAAATACAGCAATGGTGTTGACCCTCAGTTATTTATTTACTACAGGAGGTGTGAGGTGGCAGTCCCGCACCCATTCCCCCCCTCCTATTTTCAACCCCTCCAATTCCCGTACTACCTTACAAAAATACAAAGGCGAAGACTGCTGTTTTTTATATTTGTGCTTCCCATCCGTCTTTGTATTTTTTACCCCCCTCCCCTTGCCAAAGAGAGAGGAGGTGGCATGCTACTATTTGTCAGTTCCTTCTACAAAAAATAGAATGCATGTTACCGGCAAACTTATGTGGGGCTGGAACAATATAAAAGACGCACTTATGAACACAATGAATGCTACAGTTATGTCTAGAAATGTTCAGTTGAAAGCATAGGAAATCTCATGCAAAAACAATGTATGGGCACAATTGTGTCATAAAACCTGTCGAGATTTACACGTTAATTGTGTATGGTGCCAGTTCATGGGACATTTACAATGATGAGAGGGAGGGAGAATCATCATGAACCACAATCGGACGACCAAGGAAGCTGACACGATGAGAAGAGAGAAGCGTGGTGCAGCTGGTGCAGCTGGTGCAGCAAAATCCTCATGTTTCTGGTACTGCACTTCGATCCGATACAGAAGCTGCTTCAGGGAAGAACATCACCATCAACACAGTAAGAAGGGTGTTCTAATACAGAGATGGACTAGTGGGATGCATAAGCTGGTGCCAATTTGCCCATCATAAGAAAACACCATCATAAGAATGCACCAGAAGCCTCTACACACAAAAAAAAAAGTCTAAAAAATTGGCCCCGCCAAATTGCGCAACTGTCTCTTGTCCTTCCTTTTATCAATGCCACACACAATGTTCCAGAAACATACTTGTAGCTTTCAAATAAATCCAAACATAAAATACAGGCATAAAAAACATATTTGAAATTAATAAAATACTGAAAAATTGTGTAGCCACAAACAATAACCTAGCAAACAGTGAGAACCAAAAAAACTGTTAAAAGGCTTTAAAGAGTAAAACAACCAAATATCAAAATTATGTATAAGAATATTAAGAATGATAAAACACAAGTATGAAAACTATGTTTCTATGACCAAATCACCAGCTGATTCTACTGCATTACTTAAAAACAAGTAAAAAAAAAAAACTTTTGAAAAGCTGGGAAGGGCAGGGGTCTGCAACGCTATAGTGTACAGAAGATGGGCATAGATAGCACCTATTACTGTCATCAAGATAATGATCCGAAACATACCGCTGGGGTCGTCAAGGAATGGCTGTTGTACAAAACATCTCATGTTCTGCAAACACCACCTCAGTCATCAGATTTAAAACCCATTCAGCAATTATAGGCTATCACAAAATAAACCAAACATTCCACACATCTTTTTAGAATAAATACCAAGGAGACAATGAAATGCCACCAAGTATTGAATTGCTGTGTATAACTGTGAACGGTTTTTGTTATTGTGCTTGATGAATACTTTAGCATCATTATTTTTCTGCATTGGTTTATATTCATTTTGTTCGTTTTCAGAACATTTGATTTGAGAGATATTTTTAACAGTCAGTAAAATTATCTAAAATGTCAATTAAACCAGATAATGTGTATCAATAGACACTAACTTTTAGCATTTATGTATTTTGTCCCTTTCACTGTCTATGGTCATTGGACGAATACTTTTGCGACTAATTGAACATGTGTTGCAAACATTTTTTGTTCAAAATAATATATACTCGTGTAAGTACATTGTACAATATTAATTCAGCCCCAAATCGCCTGCTAACCTAGATCTCCATTATCCTAAGATAGGCTCAGTCCCAATATTGATCTGAATCAGTTTGTTAAGTCACTGAAGAACATAATTTAACGGAAGCTTGAATTTTGTAGAATTTATTACCAATGTTCTGCCACAAATTACTAGCTTTGCATATTACCATTCCAACAACTTGTGATGATAAATGCATAAAATGATACCTAGGCATTCCTTAGAGCGCATTTCAAAAATATACATATTCATACACATAAATATTCATTCTCAGCACCTTTAAGAACTCAGAACTTCAGGAATGGCTGCTACCTGAATTCACCTATATAAAGCCTATAATAAAAAAATACTACTGTTTATACAAGTACATTATGCCTTATTTATAAATAGGACTCACCATCTGAAAGACATCTGGTCCTTCATCAAAATCAACCATTGCAAAAAAAAGCTTGTTGGAAAACATCTGGGAGTAGCGAAATGAATTGGCAACAATTTGAAACTCATCATGCGCATGTCTGGAACACATCAGTTACAGTATTAACCAATAATAGCCAAGACGAATACACATACAAAATAGAACACAAAAGTCAAAATTATTTCAGAAACTGTAAACTCAAACTCTTGATTAATTGAGGGGAGGGGGGTAAAGGAAAAGAAAAGGGGGGGCCCTGTCTTTGCCATATTTTTACGTGAGAAAATTTTAAATAGGTTTTATTTTTTGGGATCTGCAAAACTGTGGGTTTTTTTTCTTATAGATCTGCAATTGTTAGACTAGGACCCTAGGTACTTATAACTAGATAAGACAATCAGAGGTGATTTTAGAGGGAGGCATATGGGAACATGCCCCCCTTAAATTACGTATACTCTTAAAACTATATTTATAACTATAGACAGTATGTATATGTTACTATAATATATTAGAATGTAATCAAACAGGCCATATTTGTAAAACAAATAAAATTGAAGGAATACACCACAAATTCTATACCTTGGCATGCATCTTTTTTAAAAATAATATAATAGACTTGATTTTTTGTCATACTGTGCCTCTCCAGGTTATAGTCATGAATCGACCCCCCCTCCCCCGAGACAAGTGTTCTCCCTCATAGCGAATATAATCAGCTGTCCTGCAACGTGACTGTATGTAGCAGCCTGTACTAACACACTTGGACCAAAAATTCCAGTTGAGGATGATTTTTGCACCAGATGATTACTGAGGAGAATATCAAAGTTCTAAAGTTCTTGTGGTACTCATTTGTTTTTTGCAATGTAGAGGTGAGACACACATGCATGTCACTTGTACTGAACTCAGTTTGTTAGGGGGAGAGATAGACACTGAACGACATGACACGTACAATTTTGGAGACAACAATTTATAAGTTGTAAAATTTCATTTGTAATTTATTATTGAAAATTTACTTATTAAGAAATAGCAAAAATTCAATGGTGTGCCTGAAGTTGATAGTGATGAGGTGGAAGAAAAGAGTGTTTTTCCCTGTGAAATTATTAGGGTTTTAGATTTGAATTATTATTTTTTTACAAATTACTGTAACCATAATAAAACTATGAATAGCCATACGTAACTTTTTTCAGTAATATGTGCTTTCTGCCTCAGCCAAGAACAATTTCCAATAGTAAATGATAAAAAAAAAAAAAAATGATCTAATACAGCAAAAGGTCTTTAATCTGCCATGTTCAGGACCTGTGCCACGCCAAAAAAGAGATTTTGTACGATTACAGAATGTCAATTTTGTTTTAATGGAAATGCCAAATGTGAAAAGTAACTCGCTAGAAAATGGGAAGGGGTGGAAAGGGGGAATGTACTGATATTAAAACCAACAATGATACGCTATGAGCATACTGAAAAAGCAGGAAGCGCAGTAATGCGACCTAGCTGCCGAGGGCAACAGTTGGAATCCACCCAAACACATTAGGGCAGTGACAACAATCAGATCAAGCTCTCGTTAAAAACAGTTTTGGCTACGCTATAAAACACACACTTTAATGCACAGGCAAACGCTAAAAAAGGTTAACAACATGGTAGTGAAACTTCAAGAAAGAGAACTCTCAACTAGGTACGAGGTGGGTACATTTTCTTCTCCATGAGGAGAAAATGATAATTTTCTTCTCCATGAGGAGAAAATGATATAGACATTAGCCGTCCTTGGCCAACTCAATAACTTCTGCACATTTGTTCCACTTACCTCACAAGACAAAACCCCATGATCTACTAACAATTCAAACAATAATTCCCAGAATCCACTAAACCTGCATGGTATACCTGCCAAGGTATAGCCGATTCACCACTTCAGACATGCTCCCTGAAACACCAGAAATTTGAAAATACTACGAAACTTGATATCTGCCGGATTAAAGACTGTGCCAAACCATAGAATGCCGGATTTAAAACCTTTCACCATACCTTTTACATCGCAGGATGACATATTTCTTCTATTCGTTCTTCTCCCAATAGGTTTTTACTGTGGTAGGTGTGATCCACACACAACAAGGGATTCATTTGAGTTGGGGAATTATAAGAGTGTGTATCAGCTAGGCAGACTTAGAGTAGCTGATACTAGTTCTTCCCCAGTAATCCAATCTGTTTCCAATGGGTTTTACTCATACAATTTCCATTTAGTATGGATTGTCCTTAACTGATGCAGGCTTAACCGAAGGATTCTTTAATTAATTTCAACGCTTTATTCAGTGAGAAACTAGCCATGAAAGGATATCTGAATGCTTTACACGCTAACACAACCTAGTGCATCAACAAAGAAATACTTTTTGGCTGCATTTGTTTGCATTTTCGCATTTTTCAAACTCTATGGTCAACAATTTTCAATTTTTATACATTCCAATTAATCATTAGACAGTCGTTGATAAACATAAAATGTTGTAGACAGCAGTTGGCTGGTTCAACAACCAATAATTGTTACATTAAAAAAAACACATACTATACATACAAGGATCCTTTCATGAAAGTTGACAGAAATGGTTGGCATCCTTCAAAATACACTTATCAAGGACCTTTAGGCCAGTGGTTCTCAAAGTTTACCGTTTCATTGCTCTTTTTTGTAAACAAATTACTACTACTACTACTATTATTATTATTATTATTATTGTTTTAATGCAGTTTATTGGACATAACCCATTGCAGTTTTGCACTGTTTGAATTAGAAGTTTAACATTTTTTTGTTCGTGCTGTCGTCATTGTGTTGTCCATTATACTTGTTTAATTTTATCGTCGGTTCCATTTTCCAGACATCAGCTGACTCAGTCTTATTTTCTGTGAATTTTTTAACTTCATATTTTTTTCTTCTGAATTTTTTCATGACAAACAGTGCAAAACTACAATGATGTATGTCCAAAAAACTGCATTAAATCAAAATCCCCCATTGCATTAATCATTAAAGAACATATTATTATTATTATTTATTTATTTGACCAAATTAGGTTTTTCTTGAACAGTGACTTAATTATTATAACATATTCTCATAAATTTATATATAGTTCACCAACAATTATTAGTAGGATTTTAAAGAAAGTTTTAGAACCACTGCTTTAGGCTAAATGGTCTTTAAAGGATGTATTCAGAAACACCATAAGTGTTTTAAAGCAAGTTGACTAAGACCATAGGAGTGATCAAGATTAAGTTTACATGAGAAATGAGGGTTATATCCTCTGTACTTCGTAAGATTATGTAGGTTGTGGTGATCAGGAATCAGATAAAAACTTAGAAACTATCTTCTCTTTTCATTTCCTTTACCAATAAAAAAAAGTACAGGTTTTTGTTTACAAACAAGTAAGCCACATTTCCTTATTTTCGCTGGCTTCAATGTCTCTTAGGCTTCTTAATCTTTACTTCCACAACTGTGAGAGCACTATTACTTTTTATAGACTTTTTTGTATGTTCCCTTAAAAAAACATTGCACAGATGTAGACAATAATTGACCTAAAACAGGCAACTAAACAAATAAAAGTTAGGAACTTAATACAAAAAAAAATTTAAGGAGAAAAGTTATTCCGGACCTACCTGCATATGGAACACTGACGCTGAGGTGCCATTGCAGTGAACATGACCACCATAGAATAGTTGCGGGGCGTAGCTTTCACGTAGTCCCGGAACTTGTTGCCATTGAAACGGAGAATGGACTTCTTAACCGTCATGTCCGTCAGTTGCTGCACTCTATCACCTAAACTCAAACCCTGAAAACATACAATTAAAAGTATATTTTAGCTATCAAATCTTTTCTCCCTGGTAATTAAATAGGAGAGCGGCACATCAGAATAAACGTACAATATTTGCCAATTTTCTGAAGTTTTAATTATTCTGTAAAACGGCATTGCGATATTTCAAGTAGTTAACTGGTAACTTCTAGTTTTAACAGTTAGTTATGTTAGCTATATTTAAAATACTGTTACAAGGACTCTAGTGATGAAACTGGCCAGCCAGCTCACATTCCTGCCTGCAGTTGGGGCATGATACAGGTAGCACATGACCTCTATTACTACTACATGCCCAATCCCATTTGCTTCGGTGCCTCACTACCCCCTTCCCCTTTCTCAACGCTTTGCCAATGAGCCCAGAGATTCTCTGCATCTCTCGACAGGGTAAATATGTAGTGTAGCGGTATTTGCGAAAAATAATGTTAAAAATCCGAAAATACTTCCAAATACTTTAGGAGCTATCGCCGTTTTTATTTTGTAATACAAGACCTGTGATATAATTCAACCACCGCCATTTTTTTTTATTTTGCCGTGTGTTCGTGAATGCCTAATTAATTAAAATGGTCGATTAGGTCAGGTCAGTTACATTATAAATACATTCAAAATAAGCGGACATTAAAAATAATATGAATTAATTTTAATGGTTGTTTAGTTTTAAAGTATTTATAATGTAACTGACCTGACCTAACAAACCGGGACAAAGGATGAACAGTAGGAACTCACGAATTTTTTTTTTAATTATTACTTGCGCAACAATATCCAAATAACAAATAAAACATTAAAATTTGAAACGTTAAAAACTCACCTAAGTTAGAGGCGGGTAAACAATGGTGAAAGCCGCAAGGAAAAAAAATTTCATACTCATAAACAAGAAACAATGGTGAAAGCCAAAATTAATATCTCTTAAAGTATTTGGAATTTCTTATCTCCGCCGGGTTTAATGAAAAGAGGAAGTTAAAGAGCATAGAATAAAAGTATTTTCGGAATTTTTAAATTTTTTTTAACAAATATCGCCGACTATGAAAATTAAAAAATTCTATATCTCCTAAAGTATTTGGAATTTATTATCTCCGCCGGGTTTAATGAAAAGAGGAAGTGAAAGAGCATACAATAAAAGTATTTTCGGATTTTTAACATTTTTTTCCCGCAAATACCGCTACTCTACGGTATGATCCCAGATGCGTGAAGTGGCATAACTAGGGAGCCATTGTTCTCGGAACTTTGAGAGATAAGTTGGAGAGTCTGTGAAACGACACTTCGGAGGGTTACGAGACCTCCAGGACATGCAGTATTTGGCAGGTACATAAACAGAGTGAGTGAATCCATTAAATAGTTTTCAAATGCCACTAATTTTAAGAACGTGCTTTATTCCACCTTTTTTGATTTTGAACCGACTTCAAAAGGCTATAACATGGGTAAAAATATTTTTGGGGCGAAATCTTTTTAGCAAACTTCTTGTCTCCACTGGTTGTAACTGCTGTAATTTTTTTTTAAGCAAATCAGTGATGGTGACCTGACACATTTTCTTGCTAATTGCCTTAATTAAAGTGGATTGGCTCTGGGCTATCCTTTCTGGAACTATTTTCCCATTCATAACAATACTATAAATTCATGTGAACAGTAGGTTAGCTACATTAAAAATACTGTCAAAATGTGAGAACCTTTGTGGTCATGTTAGGTCAACTACATTAATAATGTATTCATGATGAAGTACTGACGTCGTACCGACCATGGCCGTTAAGCCCGTGCTCCGCACCGCCAGTACCATATCCCGTTTTCAAAGTGCACTCCCAGCCCAGCCAGATTGAGTCAAGCGAGCGCCCCGGGCGTGACCTCAATTAACTGAATTAAACAATAGGACACGAAACCCCGGGGGCTCGACTACGGAAAACAATTCCCAAACGAGGCATTAGGACGAACTTAAGTAATCACAAGCAGTGAGCAAGTGCGTCGTAGAGATTCCGTGCGTGGGCGGCTCGCACGGAACAGAAAACAACCCTCGTTACTAGTCACAGCGGCTACTGGCCTTGATTCATTGGCCTATGATAGTGGTCGAGCCAAACTAGGGGAATTCAAACCCAAACAGCGCACATTGAGACAATTTGTAGTTAAATTTACAGTCGCCAACTTGGTGCCACTTTTTAAATTAATTAATCAATTAAAATAATTGTTAAGCCTTAGGCAAATATTTACCAGGTGCAAAGTTTTAATCAAGCACCTGGAGCATGTTTTTTACTCATCATATAACCAATTAAATTATTATAAGTTTTTGGTGCCGACTCACAAAGAAGAGAAAGTTTCTCTTCCTTGCGAGGCGGCCATGTTCGGCAGTCTCCAACCACTCCGCGACGGGAACAGACGTGTGTCCGTGGGCAGCATTCAAGTTTGTTTCATTGATTATTTTTATTCTGTACTACATCTTCAAATTTAAATCCTTTTATTAATTCACCGCTGCCCACGTCAACTCGGCGCGTATTTTGCGAAACCGGGCCTATCCCGACCGTCTTCAGTGTGATACCGTGCTACGTATTGTATCACGGAACTTACGGTACTGGCCGACTCCAGCGAAAGTATTTTTAATTAAGGACGCCGAGGCATATGCCTGCCGGCTGCACTCACGTAAGTGTTTCTCTGAACTTAGGAGCCCGCTCATCGAGCCCCCCCTGCACCCGTTAACTTTTGACGCTGGCCGTCTCCAGCGAGCATCGACCCACGTCCCGCGAGACTGCCGCTGTAACCATTAGTGTCGCGTAGTGTTGTGTTTTTTTGTTTTAATTGTTTAACCGCTAGACGTCGCCAAGTGTTGGTGAGAGTTTTTGTAGCGGGACTAAATTAAAGGTAATTCTCACCAACTCGTGTACAATAATTTTCCGTAGTCTACTGTCCTCCACACGGCCGAGCGGCCTTCACAGTCAAGGGAGAACCATTCAGGTTAGATTCAAGCCGTGTACCTGGCGGGGCACGCGGGGACAGAGTACCCACGACCCAACATCAACGGCCTAGCAGCCCGCTAGCCTGGCGCCCCTCCGGACAACAGCAGCAGCATTGCAACGCCCGTAGCGCCCGTCAGGTACCCCCCGGACCTTTCACAGAGGTCGGGTGATGGCAGTACGTACATTTTATTATTTTAGCTGATTTATTCTAATTTCCTTTCTTTCTTTCTTTTTTTTTATTTTTTGGCAGAATCAGCAACATGAGCAAAAAAATCAGCTTTGGAAACATATATTTTAAAAAGGTGTGTGTGGAGTCTACATGTGACAGAAGTGAAACTTCTTGCTTATTAAGTAGTTATAGTTATAGTTATAGTTATAGCCACAAATGTGGTTAACTATGGAGAATTAAAAATAAGCTAATTTATCATTTTCATATATTGAAATTTATCCCTGGATCCTGAAGGGGCTTGATTTTGTTCACTTGATCCTGTGCTACTTGATGTACGATCATGTACATAAAAAAATTGTCATATAATAATTGATTATGATCTCAAGTCTAATAAGTAGGATTTTTTTTCCAACCTACAATCATAATTCCATATTCCTTAGACAAAATGAACGACATTTCTACATTGACTAAAGTTCTCCAAATAAAAATTTTACAAAATCCACACAGGTCAACACAAACAATTAATGTTGGCGATTGTGTGAATACATAGGTATTATAACGTAAGCTGTAAACTGTTATTTTTTTAACAAACCAGTAGGAATTAAGAAACCTTCCTTTCAGGGTTAATTCAGGAACGTCTCCAGTATACATAAAACATATATTCCTATTTTTGCTGGTAAAGAATGAATGGTGGCGGCAGATTAAAAGCACAGGTATTGTAATAAGAAATATAAAATAATTTTTTCATAAACTAGTAGGAATTACGAAAACATCCCTTTGGAGTAAATTTAGGGATGTGAGTAGTGTGTGAAAATCATATTTTCCGATTTTTTTCTTTCCGTTCTAAAAAGCTGTGATATCCGAGTATTATCAAAAACTGTCAAATATTTTTGATGGTTGCTTAGGAATTTCCAATTTAAGAAATAGCTATCCTGACAACCAACCGTTCACACAATTTAACAGTATTTTTAATGCAGCTAACCTAACCTAATCAACCGTCCACACTGTTACCGATTATTTTTAATGTAGCTCGACTATTCTAATATTTCTGTCACTTCAGTCTATAAAAGAAAAGTTGGACATCTTTAATTAGCGTTTTTATCATATAACACGTGCTACTAAAGTTTCTCATTACCTCCTTGTAACGTTGCAAGACCCCTGCCCTCCTAGCTAAATATTGTTCTTTTAATCTATTTTTATGCATGTAAATATTGCTTAAAAAGTCTCTCTAATAATATTTTACCATTTTTATGTATTTAAGGCTTGATATTTCACTTGCTGTATGCTTTAAGAATGTACCTTATATTTTAACAGACATTTTCAATCATTACTATTTGCAGTGGCGGATTTACAAATTTTCCAGGTATAGGCTGCAAAGTTTTTGCCGCCCTTGCCTCTACAATTTTCATGTCCTAGATTAAGTTCGTTACAATCCCTTTTTGCGCGATTTTTTGTTGGCAAAATCATCGATTATATCGTCGTAAGTAATATTGTTCATTAATTCCGACTCTATGCACAAAAGTGCTAAAGCGTTTAATTTTTCTTGGCTCAAGGTCGATCTCAGATAATTTTTTACCCTTTTTAGACAAGAAAAACTTCTCTCACCCGAACAATTTGTCGCTGGTGTACATAAGGCCATACGAAGGGCTATGTCCAAGTTCGGATAAACGTTCTGCAAACTTTGTTTTCGCAGAAACGAAGATAGACTCTGTAATGATGTAAAATCTGGTTTTACCAGAATGCTTTGCGAAGATATGTGGCTTTGAAAATGTATGCATTCTTGAACCAACTCAGTCTCTAAATCATTAGGATACATTTTTTCTAAGGACAGAGCCTTTTTCGTAAGGGTTGATAATGATAACTCGCTCATTTTGGTCAGAAATGAAAATTTTTCATTGAAATTGTCGTATGCCTTCTTCCTTTTTTCTAATTCGGATACGAGTCTATCAATGATGACGAGAAATGTATTAACCCTGAAAGTATCGCTAGTATCACTCGCTGTCATACTCATTTCTTCATCGGGTGTTTCATCAGCAAATTTTTTTCTTTTCAGTTGTCTTTTTCCCAAGTCTTTTGTGTACTGCTTCGACGCACTTAATTCCATTGCCATTTCTTCGAAATACTTGAAGTTTTCTCGTTGCTCTACGAAAAACTTGCGAAGAGATTCATAAAGATCGGCTACAGTAATCAAATCTACGCTAGAAGCCTGGATTTGAACATTTACTTTGTTTATTCTTTCCAAAAAAACATTCCACACAACAACCATTAACGCTGTTTCCAGTTTTTTTAATTTTGAAAGAATTCCCATTGCTTCATTTCTTGTGACAGGCTTTTCGGCGCAGTCATTCCTGATTGTTTCCAAAGCTTTAATGACTTCGTGCCACGAATCTCTCAAACTTCTGCATGCATCCTCTCTAGCTGACCAACGTGTGAGGTTTACTCTCTTGACTGTTTTGCCTTCTCCGACTTCAGTCATCAATATCTTCCAGCGTTGTGTTGAACTTGAAAAAAAAAACGTATATTTCTTGGAGCAACATGAAGAATCGACAAGCTTCTGTGCAAGATTCAGCAGTCGCAGTTGCCACTAAATTTAAAGAATGGGCAGAGCAAGGAACGAAAAAAGCAAACTGTGCTTGACTTTGAATTTTAGCCTGTAAGCCATTGTATATGCCAGACATATTTGCGGCATTGTCATACGATTGTCCACGGCAGTCTTCAATGTTCAAACCCAAGGTTTTTAGTTCCGAAGTAATGGCAGCAAACATTTCTTCAGCTTTATGTCCCACTGAGGGCAAAAACTTGAGGAATCTTTCACAGGGTTCTCCTGTTTCTAAAACATACCGAATCACGAAGGTGAGCTGGTCCACATGTGCTATATCCGGTGTTGAATCGATGATTGAGGAAAAGTATTTCTCCCTTCTTATCTCGTCTCCAATTTGCTTCAAGACTTTATGGCACATCAAAAGTATAAATTCATCACAAACGGTCTTCGATAAGTAACTGGTACTTCCGGATCCTTGATTCCCAAATCGTTCAATATGACTGGCTAAGAAAGGATCAAACTCAGCTAACAGTTCCAGAATCATAAAATAATTTCCGTTGTGTGGATCACCGAACTTTTCACTTTTTCCTCTAAAAGCGAGACCTCTTGAGCACAGCCGCTTCACTACAGCAACAACCCTTTTCAGAACATTTCTCCAATAAGTAATTTCTTCATCAATTTGCAAATGCAGTAAATTGTCGATTCGACCATCAATCGCACTTCTAGCTTTCAGACTAAGGATACTGGATTTATGACGCGCAGAGTTTTCATGCTGAGCTACTCGGTGTTCTGCATTTTTCCAGTCATTAAATCCTTCGTTCTCGAACTGAGTTTTATTCTCCAATGGACCGAATGCTAAACATGGTCCGCAATATACGGAACTCTTACTTTCAGAGTAAACCAGCCAATTTCGGTCCTTCACTTCATTGTTTTTCATTTTTATTTGAAAGATACTCACTGGCAAGAAACGACGTTGATCAGCATATAGTTTTCCACTTTTAGAGAAGTCAGAAGACTTGTTTTGATAAAAGCCGCATCTTGCAATAATTTCCCTTAAAGTATCGTTAATTTCCCATAAAGCTGGATCTTTGTTTAGATCTACAGTTGTTTGCTTTTGGTCATCATTTAACGATTCGGTCTGAGAGGCATCTTCAATTTTGGAGCACTCGTCGTCAAGAACATAATCATCAGTTTTTTCTTTAGTCGATAGTTCAACAGATGACAGTTGGGCAGCAGAATTAAAGTCCGTTTCATCCTTTCCAGATTGCATTGTTGAAGTTCCCGTTTTTTCGACCCAATTTTCATTTTTAAAAAAACTGTCAATTTTTGTGGTTTTTCGTATAATTTGCTCTTGTTCTTCTTTTTTTATTTTGGCCTTCTTTTAGTACTCCGCTCCACTAAGTCGCTTTCTCCCATCACTCATTTTCACAATTTTTTCTTCAGGAACTGAAATGGAAAGGATTAAATTAACAAGTTTATTTTTCGTACACAAGCAGCGATAGGGGAGGGCAGGGTAACGTAGCCAGAGCGAGCAAAGTGGCCATTGGCTGTTACTCAGCTGGAGAGTGATGAAGTTTGGTAGCGAGGATGGGAAACATTTGTAAGAGACGCCATTAGTGTTCTGAGAGCACCCGGTCTGTTTGCAGTGAAAGTTATTTGTTTTATTAAGGTTTTACTGGTTTTACTATTTCTGATGTAACATGTAAGGTAAGTAATAATTACTGTTGATCATTATTAAATACACAGTAATGCCATAATTATTTAATATAGCCTATCCAAATTAGCATGTTTTAAACTTTAATACCACATATTAATAACTGTAGAAGATGTCTTTTTTTTTGCTAGTTTTTTTGTAATGGCGTCTCAGAGGGCAAAGTGGCCAGCCACCACCGCATGTTCACTTTGCCCGAACTGTATATACTTAGCTCTATTTATGTATTACTAAATAATAAAACAAACTATTGAACATTTAACATTTTTTTTTTAATCTACACTGTAAATTTCTAACGTGTTTTGCAATGTGTGTGTTGTTTTCGTGTGGGGAACGACCTTACACAAAAATTTGCCAGCAGGAGAGGCTTGGCAGATAAGGTGGCAGTATCTCAAGGACGGCTCATATTTCACAAACAAGTGCAGGTGGCCGGAAATGGTATCCCGTGATTTAGTTTCCTTAAGATAAAAGAAAAATGAAAAAAAAAAATGTCATATCATTTACCCGATTAGTGCGACGGGCAAACAAAAAACAAACATGAGTCGCTCCAATATTTACATTTTAATGGTGTTTTGATTGTACGAAAACTATATTATTGAAGGGTTATTTTATATTTTGATTTTAATTACAATATACAATTTATGTATCGTTTTATCTTAGGATGGCCACGTTACCCTGCTCACCCCTATCCTTCATTCAGAATTCACATAATAAATAGTTAACGTAAAAACGTATTTTTTTAATGCTATCACGAAAAAATTAAAATTTCTTTGCATGGTTTCCGATGAATTGTTTATTGTGAATTATTATTTCTATTTTTTGATGTTTGCTTCATTCAAAAAGACAAAATGACAAGATAACCATGAGCAATCTTTTAGAATACTATTTATAGTTAATATGAAAATGTTCTAAATTTAACGTGACCATGTTCCAAGCTTCAAAATGAAAAATATTATTGCAGGGCTTTTTCAATAAATTTATTCGTTATCGTTACAGATGCTTTATTATAATGTATTATGATTATAAAAAGTTTTTACTTACCGGTGCTGTGAAAATATTCATACAATGATACAATTCACGAAACACTTCGAAAAATAACAGTCCACACGACACACCTACGTAGAAATATCAATTCGTTATGCAATACACGCGTAAGACAACTGTGGTCCCGACTCCCGAGGTAACAGCTCTAATTGCCGCCCCACCCGCGACATGACGCGGTTCGACCCTTGAGGCGGACTAGGAGAAGGGAGGGGACAGTCTGGCGGAAGGGATAGCGGCGGAGGGAGGGCGGAGGGGCCCTTCTGACCTTGGGTAGTCACATTTTTCCCGGGACCATAGTTGTCTTGGGCGTGTAGTGCCAACCGAGGCCTTGTCCATTAAAATTCGCATTTACTGACTAGCGAACTAGCTGTTTTACTCTGGAATATGGAAGTTTGCTACACGGATTCACGGAACGTACAATGACAAGGGAGAGGGGAAAGTCATTGGCAAAATTTGTTGCAGACTTCTATTTGTAAAACATCAGAAAACAGAAAACCGTCATGCAGAAATATTTTTGATTTCTATGAGGTAGCAAAAAAAAAAAATCGGTCCCCAAATTTGCCGCCCCAAAAATCTGCCGCCCTAGGCTCAAGCCTACTCAGCCTACTGGTAAATCCGCCACTGACTATTTGTTATGTAATTATTCACAAATAAGCCGCTGTACTGGATGTTTGCCTGTTTTGGCCTACTTTTTCAGGTTTTTCTAAATGAGTTTAAGTTTGTCAAGTAATTTGTATTATGATTGCTGTTCTTATTTTTCGTTAACGTGTTCCATAATAATTATAGGACAAGGGACCGTGTCTGGGGTGATGTGTAGAAAGAGAGAGGCATAAGAGGCCTGTAAGTACGAGTGAGAAAGAAACAGTGATTCCCCAGTAAGAGAGAGACAAAAGCTGTGATTCCCCCACTGCGTGGGAACTGAGTGATAACTGCTGTCTCACGATGTGGGAGAGAGAAAGAGAATGTAAAGTCCCTGGCTCTATGGATAGAAAACTGTTTTCAATGTGTGCTCTGTTTTCCTATTGGCTTGTGATGTGTAGTGTGAATGAAGCGTGCGTGTGATTGGTCGGTGAGGTCATGTGACATCTCCTCCCTGCGTGGAGGAGACGGTGGCAGGATTTCACCAGTCGTCTGTCGACCGCTGCACCAGTAGGTCGCGTTCGGTGGCTTCTCGCCAAAAATGAAGTAAATTGCGGGATAGATAATTTAACGTCGGTAGCTCGAGCCATGCTGTTTAATTATTTGTTGTTTTGAAACGTTTGTGGACATTTTTTTAAAATTAGAAATTGCGGCTACCTTCGTCGGAGTTTTGGCTCGTGGCGAAATTCGGTTTCGCTGGGTGCAGCCCTGTTCGAGGTCGCACTATTTTCGTGTACGTACAGTAAGATTTTACTGAAGGACTTAAACTACGTTTTTTTTTTTTTTCGATAATTCTCATCGCCTGGACTGCGAGCATTTCTCGACAGACGAATGTAGGTAAATATGTATAGTCGCCGTATATGCAAAAAAAAAAATGCTAAAAATCCGAAAATACTTTTATTCTATGCTCTTTCACTTCCTCTTTTCAAATCAACCGGCGGAGATAAGAAATTACAAATACTTTAGGAGATATTGAATTTTTTGATCTTCATCACAATATCTGTGTATTCATGTGGCAATCTACTTACATTGTTTCTGGATTACAAGTATCTATTATGTTTCTTATTGGACAATTTTGTCACGTGACAGTTCCGTGATTGGCCAGTATTCAAATGAACCAATACCTGATTATTTATTTATTTATTAATATTCTGTCGGAGGTATCGCGACGTAGGTGAATGACTACATCATTTCCTTCTAAAGGCAAAGGAAATGTACCCGCCTCCAACTTAGGTGGGTTTTTAACGTTTCTAATTTAAAGTCTCATTTTTTATTTGGATATTGTTGCGCAATTAATAAGTAACAAAAAAATTTTACCTGAGTTGTTTATGTTCATCACTTGTCCGGGTTTGTTAGGTCAGGTCAGTTACATTATAAATACTTTAAAACTAAAGAACCATTGAAATTAAATCATATTATTTTTAATGTACGCTTAGTTTGAAAGTATTCATAATGTAACTGACCTGACCTAATCGACCATTTTATTTATTACGCATTCATGAACACACGGCAAAATAACAAAAATGGCCACGGTCGAATGGTAGGTGTTGTATTGCAAAATTAAAAAATTCGATATCTCCTAAAGTATTTGGAATTTCTTATCTCCGCTGGTTGATTTGAAAAGAGGAAGTGAAAGAGCATAGAATAAAAGTATTTTAGGATTTTTAGCATTTGTTTTCGCATATACCGCTACTCTACATATTTACCCGAATGTATGTGTTGAATGAATGAACAAAATTATTAAAGTGATCGGATAGTTGTTTCGTCTTGCGGACAATAAAAATCTCAAATGAAAAAAAAGGAAGAACTTTTTTTTATTTTATTTTTGTATGTAACGAATTGTTACATCCTGAAGAAACTACCTGCCGGTAAGTTTACAAGAACTACTGAACTACTATAAAAGATAAAAGTACTTGCATCTTTCCGTCGAACTTGTTCAAGTGATAACTGTACCGCACATGTCATAAATATTAAAAGTAACGCACAGAAGCACCAGTTCATTTTCCAGAAGCACGCAAATAACACGTCCTCAAAAACTTAAAACATCTGACTTCGGACTTCCTCGATTTCTCACTATCAACAATTTTTTTTGTGCTCCACGTCGAATCACAGACAATATGGGCGGAGACATCACTCCGTCCACAGTATTAAGTTGGGACGTGGAATATTTACTGTCGCAGTGACAGCCATGTCACTTGTAACGGTCGCGACTGTAACAGTATAGTGATGGGTCGTTCGTGAACGATTCGTTCAAAAAGAACGAATCTTTGAGAGAACGAAATCTTGCGATTCGTTCGCGTTGTAAAGAACCGGCACTTTGAGAGCCGGTACCTTGAAAGATTCGGAAGAACGAAAACGCGGAGAGAACGAGAGAACGAGATGAGAACCGGCCACGCGCCTGGTCTGATTCGTTCGTGAAATGATTCATGACGTCAGGAGTCTGAAGAATTAATAATCACAGCGTACGCATGTTCACAAGAGCAAACGATAACTTATCAAATAAAATAGGGTAACATGAAAAGTATCTATACCTGAAAATTTCAACTGTTAAGTAGTGGTTTAAAATTGCTTTTTCACATTCACATTCACAAATTTGGAAATAAAAACTAAAAAAAAAAAAAAGTTATGAATTAAAAATAACAGGGAAAGTAACTACAAATGTTCACACTTACCATTTTTGGGTTAATTAATTTACTTCATTGTGTAGTATTATTAAATTTTTGTCTTTTTTCTTTTAATGTGTTGGTCTAAATGTAAACACTTTACTGTCACTAGAGTGTAAATAACCTGTATATTAATATTTGTAACTTAAAAAGTAATAAAATATAAATAATCTTGTTTCATATACGCAACTGTGATTCACTGGCCACGAAAAGCAATGTTCAAATACTAGTTATAGTGCGATTACAAATTAAAGTTAAGAAAAATCTCTTTCGTAACATTCTTAGATTTAATGCTCCCGTATTATAGAGAATGACTGCAGGAAGCATTTGCAGCGATCAATAGTCAATATTTTTTTAATAGTCCGCATACAACTAGACGTTTGAAATTTCATTTACCCATGCAGAGTAGAGAAAGATAACCACCCACGCGATAACGAGGGGAGGCTGGAAGCAAACACGTAGCTAAACCTCTAAGGGCCGATATTATGACCTCCGGCTAAATCCTCAGGTTAGCTAGCCTCCAGGTAAGGCTAGCCTCCGGTTAACGAACGAGGGGTGTATTATGACCCATACTTAGCCTGCGGTTGGCTAACCGTAACCTGACGAAGCGTGTGGTGTAATAATGGGTGTGTTGGTAATGAAATAAAACAGAATTTGGTAACTTTTGTTGCAAGACAGTTATTTTTTCTGGTAGAATGTTAGTCAGCTGTTTGTTTGTATTGTGATTCGGAATATTTACAGCTGCAGTAAAGAAATATGCCGCGAACTTTATCTTGCAACAGATATAATTAAATTAACCAAAAACTACTTTGACGTCAAACCTGCTTTGTATTAAACCATAAAATTACAATTTACGATTCAAAACCGTGTGTTTTCAACTTTACTCTTGTATTGGAACTCATGATTTTGTTAGGTTATATATTAAGCCAAAACTAACGAAGTAATTCTATACCAACAAATAAATAGGGATGACATTTTTGCTAGAGAACACTTATTTCTTTCATAAATTTATTTCATAATCAAATAATATAGACCCCGTTTCGGGAAAATACTTGTCGATTTTCATTTCACTGGTGTAGGTTTCATTTTTGTACTAATAGTTTCGTATCACGTATCCAAATGAATCCGATCCTGATGGAATTAGTTTGTGGCATAGGATGTTTGCTGTTTTAATTTAGTAGGTCGAGAGATCCTAGATATATTCACTGGGGAAATAATTATGATTGTAAAATGTATACGAAAGAAATATATTTTTACAAGACCTGACATAATTTGTTTGCATCGTGATATGTTAGGTATTTTGTGTTGTGTACAGGATTTTTCAACATTCTAAATTAAAACAGCAAGTATAATGTAAAACAAGACCAACATATAAAGGGTCATGCCGATAGGATCAAGGGATAAACTTGGATACGGTAAACAGAATAATTCCAGTGCTGTTTTCGTTTTTCACTTGCGTGGCAGGTAGATAATAAGTACCTAATGGTTTGTAAAATAGGGAAGGGATAATTGGGTAACATTTATTTTCACATTCAATTGTATTCATTGAATTATAACCACGTCTGAAGTCGTATGAAGTGCATTTCATTCCCGGCATACGTCCACTGTATTACGAATAAAAATTCACAGATACAACTTCCACGAAAACACGCATTTTATAGGTACCTACCGGTAATATAACCCTCGTTTTGCAATTTTAAAATTCACTTATTTACACATATTCTTAAGCAGGAACATTTAAGTTTATATACATAGCATACGTTTATGTACTTCGTGATCAATTAAAGTCAAATAATAATACACGACTCGACGAGAATAGAAAAGCGTGACTACACTTTCATGCCATGTAATTTTTAATAAAACTTTGACGAAAGCGAAGCATTTTACATTGGGGTGGCTGTGAATAACCAATAGCAGTCCGCGGACCAATGGCCGGCCTGTGGAGTCGTTATCACGGCTGTCGGGGAGAAAGGTAGCCTGAATGTAGCTCGGCGCGCGGCAGAAAGCAGCTTCGTCGGCGAAGGCACCGCAGGGGAGCTCGATGTGCCCTGGATGCGAAGTGTAGACGAACTGCGGGCTGGAACTTGCGGAGCTGTGGACTGCCGCGCGCGCAACAGAAGTGAACAGCATCGGAATTCTGAAGGAAGAGATGGCGGCGCCTTCAAGTTGGGGCCCTGTTGGAGCCAGTGGTAGCCTGGGCGGCGCGACCTTCAACCGACTCGGGAATTGGGGGGCAAGAGGGTCCGACTCGCAAGATACATTCGCCTGAACGACTTACCCCCACCCTGGCTTGAAAGGTCGTTGGCTGTTGACTGGAAGAAGGAAGATGAAGATGGCGCAATGTCAGGCTGCCTTTCGCTCCGAGAGCCAGCAGTTCGAGCCGGTTTACTGGCTCGTCTGCCCACTTCTGTTTTAACTGTGGCTGCCTGGGCAGCTGTGGCTGGGCTGACGAGTGAAGTCGCCCGCCCCTGGGGGTGCTTGCGCCCCTGGTTAATAATAACCCAGGATTTCCCAACCTATAATGCAGGCCGCAAGGGCCCAAGCACCCAACTCCAGCATGGTTGATTTTTCAGCCCCTCCAACTCTTCTTACCTGGACCCTTCTTCCTCTTGTCCAGTAGTTACCTGCTTGCTTAATGCATGTTAATTGATCCCCGCATGAACCGGCCCAGGGTTTTCCCTGTGTCTATGCAGGTTTTACCTGGGTCACATTAGCTAGCTTTTAAGCTAGGCGACCAATGGGGCATCAGTCATGGCGCCAATTGCAGCCATGGCTGGCCAGTAAACCCCAATAGCACACGATGCACGCGCCCTTGTCCTGCATGGTTAAAAACCCGCATGGTAGAGTGTATAGGCTTCGGCCTGAGACACACTTAGGTCCTCCCCTAACATGGACCCTCCCCTACACACTTAGAATTAACTAAGGCTAGGAAAAAAAAAATTGTGTTATAGGCTTCGGCCTGAGACGCACTTAGGTCCCTCCCTAACACGAACCCCTCCCAAACACACTTAGTTTTTAGTTAGGTTAGGAAAAAAAATAAAAAATAAAAAAATGTCTAGACAGAGGTCGGTGGTTGTCTCAGGGTGTGCGCATCTCCCTCGCGGGCTGTTGGCTGGGAGTTCCCTGCGCCCTATTGCGTAACCAAAGGCTGGCAGTGTGTGGGGGATTTGTTGACGTATGGGAGGCGGCCTAGCAGTGCCAACTGCTACCGACCGCATCCCAGCTCGAGATTTGCAATCTCGCTGGGGTGCCTGTGAATAACTAATAGCAGTCCGCGGACCAATGGCCAGCCTGTGGAGTCGTTATTACGGCTATCGGGGTGAAGGGTAGCCTGAATGCAGCTCGGTGCGTGGCAGGAAGCAGCTTCGTTGGCGAAGGCACCGCAGGGGAGCTCGATGTACCATAGTAGCGAAGTGTAGACGAACTATGGGCTGGAACTTGCGGAGCTGTGGACTGCTGCGCGCGCAACGGTACTGAAATGCATCGGAACTCCGAAGGAAGACAGGGACCTTTAGCTGGAGCTATTGTAGGTGTGGCAGTAGTAGCCTCGAGCGGTGCGACCTTCAGCCGTCTCGGGGATTTTGGGTGGCGAGGTTGGTTCCCTCCCCCCACCCTGGCTTGAAAAGTACTGCAGTTGACCTGAAGAAGGAAGATGAAGATGGCGCAACATCAGGCTGCCTTTCCCTCCGTGCGCCCGCAGTTCGAGCCGGTTTACTGGCTCGTCTGCCCACTTCTGTTTTAACTGTGGCTGCCTGGGCAGCTGGGCTGGGCTGACGAGTGAAGTCGCCCGCCCCTGGGGGCGCATGCGCCCCTGGTTAATAATAACCCAGGAGTTCCCTACCTTTAAATGCGGGCAGCAAGGCCCAATCACCCAACTCCAGCATGGTTGATTTTTCAGCCCCTCCAACTCTTCTTACCAGGACCCTTCTTCCCTCTTGTCCAGTAGTTACCTGCTTGCATAATGCATGATATTTGATCCCCGCATGACCCGGCCCAGGGTTTTCCCTGTGTCTATGCAGGTTTTACCTGGGTCACATTAGCTAGCTTTTAAGCTAGGCGACCAATGGGGCATCAGTTATGGTGCCAATTGCAGCCATGGCTGGCCAGTAAACTCCAATAAACACACGATGCACGCGCACTTGTCCCGCATGGTTGGAAACCTGCATGGTAGAGTGTATAGGCTTCGGCCTGAGACACACTTAGGTCCTCCCCTAACCTGGACCCTCCCCTACACACTTAGAATTAACTTAGGCTAGGAAAAAAAATCACGAATGCCACATTGTTTTGTGTCGATCGGTGTTGAGTGTTAATGTGTCTCACTAGCGCAGACTTTGTTGTAGTTTCTGCACTGCAAACATCATAAGTTACTTTAAAATTGTCGTGTTTAGTTCGTGTGTGGCGTTTTAGGCTTCGATAAAACTTAAAAGTCTTGCTACACAAATTACAGCTGTACTCTTCCATGTTTATAGTGGTAGGTATATTTATATTAGAACTCGCTCCTAACTTTATTATAAAGTTTCGTACCACTGTTTAATTAAAACAGAAACATTCTCTGAAATTGCGATTGTCATCGTTTCAGAGATAGATCAACTAACTATTAAACATATTTTTTTACATGCTTTTGATTCCTTAATTAAAAATGATGTATAACTCTAGAAAATTAACATCCTTGTTGTGAATAAGTTTTTATTAATTACACGGGAGCTCTTCGGCGACACCTGAGCTCACCACCTCCATCGCCATCGGTCTCTGCCCAGGGACACATCAGAGGTTTGTAAATACTTGCAAGTACTATACACACAATCACTGGAGGAAGGACAGTTGCCAAGGCAATGAAAGGAGGCAGTGGTGGTGCCTATTTTCAAAGGCGGTGTAGATAAGGCAAAAACAGTCAATTACGGGTCTGTCAGCTTAACATCGAGTGCAGGGAAGGTGATGGAAAAACTAATAGTGATGTATATAGTAGGAAAAAACTGGAAAGCTTGAATGGATCGATGAGAGGCAACATGGCTTTAGCAAGGGTTTCTCCTGTGAGACACAGATGGCTGGACTGCTGGAGGACTTGGTGGAGGCAGTGGATGAGGGCAAAAAGGTATATGTAATCTTTATTGATATGTATTGAGAAGGCATTCGATAGGGTGCTACACAAGAAGGTGATGGAGAAAGTTGATTGTCTGATAGAGGACAGTAAGGTGGTGAATTGGACTGGGGACTTCCTGAGGGATAGGAAATAGTGGGTGAAGGTGGGAATGGAATGGTCAGAAGAGGGGGATGTGACATCAGGAGTAGCACAGTGGAGCATTATGTGGCCCCTACTGTCCTAATCATGATGAACAATGTTGAGGAGGAATTTGATAGCAAACTGAGACTGTTCCCAGATGACTGCGTGATCTATGAGACTTTGGGGGAAGCAGAACACTTGCAGGAAGATTTGAAAAAGCTGGAAGTATGGTCAAGGGCAAATGGAATGGGGATAAATATCAACAAAACAAAGTTTGTCAGATTCACAAGGAAAATAAAGGTTGCTAAGCAAATATATAGTTGGGAGGGGCAAGAGATTCAGGAGGTAGGGAAATACAAGTACCTGGGAGTAACCCTACAGAGTGACCTAGATTGTGGAAAGCAGGTGCAGCAGGTGGTGTAGAAGGGGAGGAGAGGGCTGGGGCTGATTGCTAGGATACTGAAGGGGACAGGACGGAGAGTAAAGGAGAAGGTGTATTCAATGGTGATGAAGCTAATGCTTGAATATGTAGCTGCAATTTGGAACCCATAGCTAGGGATAGAAATAAAGGAACTGGAAAGGGTGCAACGTAAAGATGTTAGATGGGCAATGGGTATATGGAAAAGGAGGGAAGGGGCGAAGAGGGAGACGCATAGGCTATCAGTGATGATGAAGGAACTGAGGTGGGACACACTACATGGAAGGAGGTAAGTAGAGAGATTGGTGAAGTTTTCTTAGTGTGTCAATGGGCGAGAGGAGATGGGGGATACTGAGAGAAAGATTAAACAAAGGAGTGTAAAGAGGGAGGAGGGATCATGGGTGGAAGATTCAGAGAGAGTGGAGAAGAATGGAAATAGGAAGGCAAGTACTCCTGGTGAGGTCGGGGAGGGAGTGGAATGGGATGAATGAAAGATACTGGATGTAAGAAGAGGAAAGGACTTGAGGAAGAGGCTTCATTAATTGAGTGAGTAGGGGGGGAACTCCTTGCCAAAGGGCAGAAGCCCAATCGCAAGTGTATCGATCAATCAAACAAATAAAGTACTCACCGAGCATAGTTGGAGCCTACCCAACACCAGGTTCCAAGTTAACTGGAACTCCACTCGGAAAAAGAATAATTCATGATAGTTGCAGAAAATTCACCAACTGATGTGGAGTAACTCAGTTAATTTAACAAAATAATGAAGAAATTTTAGGGAAAATGTTGCTAGGTTAATGCAATTATGCTGGGTTTTTAAAAACCATTAGAGAGCCTAAAATAAATCCAGTTTTAAGTGACAATTCCTTTTATTCAAGGATGTTTTCGGCTCCATATTTTGTAACAGTTTGTTTGATAAACCATAATTGTTGTCTGAGTTAACACACTAACCAGCCAGCAGTGGGCAACTGCATTATGATTGTATGTGATTTAATGCATTGTGCAGTTTACAGGTTTGTTAAAAATTTTAATGTCGTGTTTAAAACCATGTTTCCATTAGTCATCTTGCCATCACCCGACCTCTGATTAAGGCCCGGGAGGTACTTGACGGGCCCTACAGGCGTCGTGGTGCTGCTGATGTCCGGGGGGCACCAAGCTAGTGCGATACTAGGCCGTTGATGGTGGGTCGTGGGTACTCTGCCCCCGCGTGTACAGCCAGGTATGCGGCTTAAACCTATCCTGAGTTGCGGCGCTCGGCCGTGTGAAGGATGGAAGGGTGCAGAATGACGGTAGACCACACAGTTTATATTAAACTGTGTTTAATTCTCGTACTTTCCGGTGGTACGCGTGGGTACCTGGTACGTCCTACATGCACACTACACGGTACAAAGTCGCTACACAAACCGCGCTAATGTGCTGCGCGGCATCTATGACGTATTACATTTACACTTACAACAAAACACAACACTACAACAACCCTTGGATTTTACCGCGGCCTTCTCGCGGGAACATGATTAATATTTGCTGGAAATGACCAGCGCCGAGATTTAACGAGTATAGGAGGGCTCGACGAGTGTGACCTTAAATTAACTGTAACATTTACGTGATGTTGGAGCCGGCAGGCGTATGCGCTGCGAATTATATAAAAAACACTGTGGCTGGATTCGGCCAGTACCGTACATGAAACTGACTCCGACCGCCGGTGCTCCCTCTGGTTCGCACAGGCCGTTATGTCACAACAACACTTACTCTTAAGTGCATAAAACACGCCCGAGCGTGATGTCCGCCGAGTGTATAAAAGTGCGTCGCGACGAACACCAAAGCGACGACAACGCCCGGCCGGGTGTGGCAATGCGCCGAATTAAATACGTAATTATTCTGTTCAAATCAAAAACAACCAATTTAATAACAATTTAAAACATAATTCATTTAAGGGAAATCATGTCGAATTATTTTATAATCATATATTGTGTAACATGTCTTTTAAGCCCAAAACTGGCCGGATCTGTTTTCCCGCGCTCCACGTGTTTAGGCGCGAGGCCGCAGGGCGGTCTCGAACTCAGTTACCGTCGGGAGCTCGCAGGGGTCAGACGCTCCGCGAACGCAGAGCCATCAACTTTCGCGCTACATCCACATATCAGCAATAGTGTAAGTTTTAAAATCCTTTTACCAGCTCTGCGCCGACCCCACCCAGTCGCACGATATTTCGTGCGACTCGTAACTAATTAATTTTATCCCAACAGGGAGTTTTACATATTTTACGTAATTCCATGTCCAGTTTAAGGACAGCGTAAAGGAGGTACGCAGCTTTTCGGCTTCAAAGCCAATTAATTGTTATCGTCGAAGACTCTTAGCAACGTGTGTCGAGTTCTTACTCGTTAATTTACGTCTCTTAACTTTCATCGTCTGTAAATGTGTAACTTGTAAAGTGCAATCTAACCGAGTAATTCCTGATTTATAAGTGACTGTAACGTGTGTGATTCCAGTGTACCGGGTTACGTACTTTTCGGGACCTTCATATTTCGTCACAGGTTAGATTGCAAATAACTTTGGAACGTCCGTTTGTATGTGCTATTTTCCATGTTAACGTAACTGCCTGTAGAAGTTCTTGAAGCACAGGAGATCTGTGGCTATCCTCCGCGCCATTCACATTTATAATCGACCACTGTAGAAGTCCGTGTACACCACTTGGCAACCTATCCTGGTCGTGCGTACCATTTACGTAGAGAAATACGCGTGTCGCAGCGGTCAGACAACAGAAGCGGCCAGTACCTGGACCAACAAGTGTATCGGTTCTGAATAAATGCAGTGTCGTGTCAAATCGTTTACCAGTTATTTATAAGGCGTCCTGGGTGGCCTGAACAGCCCGGGTAGGTTTCGAACAGAGACGCGCTCCTGCCTGCTGCCACGAGGCCGAACCCCCGTTAAAACCTCTGAGATCACTTTCAACATTAATAATCAATTTAAAAACTTAGACAGGCAGCGGGAGTGGCGTCATAACATTAAAAAACGTTGGCTACTAATTCGCAAAAATACCTTTTTGAGATAGGTACATATATTATGTAAATGCGAAATCAACGTACCAAAAAATAAAAGCTTAGGCCATCAAAGTTGAAGTATTCGTGGCTCAATTATAAAATTCAATAGTAAATAAATCACAACATACACCTGACCCATCTCAATATCTCAATCAAACAATCATGATTATACAATTTTATATTAAAATAAAAATTGATGAATTTATATTTTTATATTAAAAAATCTATGTTGCCTAAACATTTTAGAAAGTAACTTATTTTTATTGGCTCGGAAAGTATGTATATGTAGTCTATGTGTTACACAGTGATTGCGTCAGTATAGTAAATTACCTACCTAATTTTACAGATATGGACTCACACCCTCTTGCAAAGCAAAAATATGCTAAACTTTCTGGAGCTCAGCGTAAGCGGCAAAAGCGACTGCACAACGAAGAAGATAAAATACAACGAGCTTCTTTGCTAAAATTTTTAAATCCAGGCACAGGCCCTGCTCCATCTACATCTACATCTGTGGAAACTTCAGGTTCAATTGTAAGTGAAAAGTTGTTACAAAGTCATGTAAGAAGTTCTGAGAATTTATCTGAAGAAATATCTCCAACTTCAATACCGAAACAAACAAGCAGTTCAAATACTGGGCAATCTGGGCTCATTTCTGTGTAAGTATTGTTTCAGGATTTTTGTGTATACGAAACATGTTCATTGTTAATTGATAATTTTTTATCAATTTGAATTTATTTCAGGGAATCAACTTCCCTTGAAATTTTTTTTGATAACTCAGTAAGGAATTGCGCAGTTCAAGATTATACTCCTTTGAACTCTGTGATGGTTTTTGATCCAGCTCAAACTTTAACAGACTTCCCACAAATAAAAACATTGAAGAGTTCCAAAGGTTTTTCTGAAGCAGTAATAGTATCTACAATACCAGAACTAGCAAGCAGTTCAATTACTGAGAAATCTGGGCTCATTTCTGTGTAAGTATTGTTTCAGGATTTTTGTTTATACGAAACATGTTCATTGATAATTGTTCAATTTTCATTAATTTGATTTTATTTCAGGGAAACAACTTACCCTGAAAAAAATCTAGATAACTCATTAAGGAATTGTGCAGTTCAAGATGATACTCCGTTGACCTCTCTGATGAAATTGGATTCATCTCCAAAAGTACTAATAGACTTTCTCCCGAACCAAACTAATGAGATAGGCAACGACACAGAACTTGAAAATCTGCTCAGTCAAAAGTGGCCAAGTGATCCAATATATTATGGTGGCAGATCTGGCAGTGAACTTAATTTTGAGACCAAGAAATTTCTACTCAAAGTAGGGTCTTGTCAGCCAACAAAGGACCAATGTCAGTTTCCCAAAAATAAGTATGGAGGCCATTTTACCCCTGCTATTTATCAACAAAGGCATCCATAAACTCAGTGGCGGATTTACCAGTAGGCTGAGTAGGCTTGAGCCTAGGGCGGCAGATTTTTGGGGCGGCAAATTTGGGGACCGATTTTTTTTTTTTGCTACCTCATAGAAATCAAAAATATTTCTGCATGACGGTTTTCTGTTTTCTGATGTTTTACAAATAGAAGTCTGCAACAAATTTTGCCGATGACTTTCCCCTCTCCCTTGTCATTGTACGTTCCGTGAATCCGTGTAGCAAACTTCCATATTCCAGAGTAAAACAGCTAGTTCGCTAGTCAGTAAATGCGAATTTTAATGGACAAGGCCTCGGTTGGCACTACACGCCCAAGACAACTATGGTCCCGGGAAAAATGTGACTACCCAAGGTCAGAAGGGCCCCTCCGCCCTCCCTCCGCCGCTATCCCTTCCGCCAGACTGTCCCCTCCCTTCTCCTAGTCCGCCTCAAGGGTCGAACCGCGTCATGTCGCGGGTGGGGCGGCAATTAGAGCTGTTACCTCGGGAGTCGGGACCACAGTTGTCTTACGCGTGTATTGCATAACGAATTGATATTTCTACGTAGGTGTGTCGTGTGGACTGTTATTTTTCGAAGTGTTTCGTGAATTGTATCATTGTATGAATATTTTCACAGCACCGGTAAGTAAAAACTTTTTATAATCATAATACATTATAATAAAGCATCTGTAACGATAACGAATAAATTTATTGAAAAAGCCCTGCAATAATATTTTTCATTTTGAAGCTTGGAACATGGTCACGTTAAATTTAGAACATTTTCATATTAACTATAAATAGTATTCTAAAAGATTGCTCATGGTTATCTTGTCATTTTGTCTTTTTGAATGAAGCAAACATCAAAAAATAGAAATAATAATTCACAATAAACAATTCATCGGAAACCATGCAAAGAAATTTTAATTTTTTCGTGATAGCATTAAAAAAATACGTTTTTACGTTAACTATTTATTATGTGAATTCTGAATGAAGGATAGGGGTGAGCAGGGTAACGTGGCCATCCTAAGATAAAACGATACATAAAATGTATATTGTAATTAAAATCAAAATATAAAATAACCCTTCAATAATATAGTTTTCGTACAATCAAAACACCATTAAAATGTAAATATTGGAGCGACTCATGTTTGTTTTTTGTTTGCCCGTCGCACTAATCGGGTAAATGATATGACATTTTTTTTTTTTCATTTTTCTTTTATCTTAAGGAAACTAAATCACGGGATACCATTTCCGGCCACCTGCACTTGTTTGTGAAATATGAGCCGTCCTTGAGATACTGCCACCTTATCTGCCAAGCCTCTCCTGCTGGCAAATTTTTGTGTAAGGTCGTTCCCCACACGAAAACAACACACACATTGCAAAACACGTTAGAAATTTACAGTGTAGATTAAAAAAAAAATGTTAAATGTTCAATAGTTTGTTTTATTATTTAGTAATACATAAATAGAGCTAAGTATATACAGTTCGGGCAAAGTGAACATGCGGTGGTGGCTGGCCACTTTGCCCTCTGAGACGCCATTACAAAAAAACTAGCAAAAAAAAAGACATCTTCTACAGTTATTAATATGTGGTATTAAAGTTTAAAACATGCTAATTTGGATAGGCTATATTAAATAATTATGGCATTACTGTGTATTTAATAATGATCAACAGTAATTATTACTTACCTTACATGTTACATCAGAAATAGTAAAACCAGTAAAACCTTAATAAAACAAATAACTTTCACTGCAAACAGACCGGGTGCTCTCAGAACACTAATGGCGTCTCTTACAAATGTTTCACATCCTCGCTACCAAACTTCATCACTCTCCAGCTGAGTAACAGCCAATGGCCACTTTGCTCGCTCTGGCTACGTTACCCTGCCCTCCCCTATCGCTGCTTGTGTACGAAAAATAAACTTGTTAATTTAATCCTTTCCATTTCAGTTCCTGAAGAAAAAATTGTGAAAATGAGTGATGGGAGAAAGCGACTTAGTGGAGCGGAGTACTAAAAGAAGGCCAAAATAAAAAAAGAAGAACAAGAGCAAATTATACGAAAAACCACAAAAATTGACAGTTTTTTTAAAAATGAAAATTGGGTCGAAAAAACGGGAACTTCAACAATGCAATCTGGAAAGGATGAAACGGACTTTAATTCTGCTGCCCAACTGTCATCTGTTGAACTATCGACTAAAGAAAAAACTGATGATTATGTTCTTGACGACGAGTGCTCCAAAATTGAAGATGCCTCTCAGACCGAATCGTTAAATGATGACCAAAAGCAAACAACTGTAGATCTAAACAAAGATCCAGCTTTATGGGAAATTAACGATACTTTAAGGGAAATTATTGCAAGATGCGGCTTTTATCAAAACAAGTCTTCTGACTTCTCTAAAAGTGGAAAACTATATGCTGATCAACGTCGTTTCTTGCCAGTGAGTATCTTTCAAATAAAAATGAAAAACAATGAAGTGAAGGACCGAAATTGGCTGGTTTACTCTGAAAGTAAGAGTTCCGTATATTGCGGACCATGTTTAGCATTCGGTCCATTGGAGAATAAAACTCAGTTCGAGAACGAAGGATTTAATGACTGGAAAAATGCAGAACACCGAGTAGCTCAGCATGAAAACTCTGCGCGTCATAAATCCAGTATCCTTAGTCTGAAAGCTAGAAGTGCGATTGATGGTCGAATCGACAATTTACTGCATTTGCAAATTGATGAAGAAATTACTTATTGGAGAAATGTTCTGAAAAGGGTTGTTGCTGTAGTGAAGCGGCTGTGTTCAAGAGGTCTCGCTTTTAGAGGAAAAAGTGAAAAGTTCGGTGATCCACACAACGGAAATTATTTTATGATTCTGGAACTGTTAGCTGAGTTTGATCCTTTCTTAGCCAGTCATATTGAACGATTTGGGAATCAAGGATCCGGAAGTACCAGTTACTTATCGAAGACCGTTTGTGATGAATTTATACTTTTGATGTGCCATAAAGTCTTGAAGCAAATTGGAGACGAGATAAGAAGGGAGAAATACTTTTCCTCAATCATCGATTCAACACCGGATATAGCACATGTGGACCAGCTCACCTTCGTGATTCGGTATGTTTTAGAAACAGGAGAACCCTGTGAAAGATTCCTCAAGTTTTTGCCCTCAGTGGGACATAAAGCTGAAGAAATGTTTGCTGCCATTACTTCGGAACTAAAAACCTTGGGTTTGAACATTGAAGACTGCCGTGGACAATCGTATGACAATGCCGCAAATATGTCTGGCATATACAATGGCTTACAGGCTAAAATTCAAAGTCAAGCACCGTTTGCTTTTTTCGTTCCTTGCTCTGCCCATTCTTTAAATTTAGTGGCAACTGCGACTGCTGAATCTTGCACAGAAGCTTGTCGATTCTTCATGTTGCTCCAAGAAATATACGTTTTTTTTTTCAAGTTCAACACAACGCTGGAAGATATTGATGACTGAAGTCGGAGAAGGCAAAACAGTCAAGAGAGTAAACCTCACACGTTGGTCAGCTAGAGAGGATGCATGCAGAAGTTTGAGAGATTCGTGGCACGAAGTCATTAAAGCTTTGGAAACAATCAGGAATGACTGCGCCGAAAAGCCTGTCACAAGAAATGAAGCAATGGGAATTCTTTCAAAATTAAAAAAACTGGAAACAGCGTTAATGGTTGTTGTGTGGAATGTTTTTTTGGAAAGAATAAACAAAGTAAATGTTCAAATCCAGGCTTCTACCGTAGATTTGATTACTGTAGCCGATCTTTATGAATCTCTTCGCAAGTTTTTCGTAGAGCAACGAGAAAACTTCAAGTATTTCGAAGAAATGGCAATGGAATTAAGTGCGTCGAAGCAGTACACAAAAGACTTGGGAAAAAGACAACTGAAAAGAAAAAAATTTGCTGATGAAACACCCGATGAAGAAATGAGTATGACAGCGAGTGATACTAGCGATACTTTCAGGGTTAATACATTTCTCGTCATCATTGATAGACTCGTATCCGAATTAGAAAAAAGGAAGAAGGCATACGACAATTTCAATGAAAAATTTTCATTTCTGACCAAAATGAGCGAGTTATCATTATCAACCCTTACGAAAAAGGCTCTGTCCTTAGAAAAAATGTATCCTAATGATTTAGAGACTGAGTTGGTTCAAGAATGCATACATTTTCAAAGCCACATATCTTCGCAAAGCATTCTGGTAAAACCAGATTTTACATCATTACAGAGTCTATCTTCGTTTCTGCGAAAACAAAGTTTGCAGAACGTTTATCCGAACTTGGACATAGCCCTTCGTATGGCCTTATGTACACCAGCGACAAATTGTTCGGGTGAGAGAAGTTTTTCTTGTCTAAAAAGGGTAAAAAATTATCTGAGATCGACCTTGAGCCAAGAAAAATTAAACGCTTTAGCACTTTTGTGCATAGAGTCGGAATTAATGAACAATATTACTTACGACGATATAATCGATGATTTTGCCAACAAAAAATCGCGCAAAAAGGGATTGTAACGAACTTAATCTAGAACATGAAAATTGTAGAGGCAAGGGCGGCAAAAACTTTGCAGCCTATACCTGGAAAATTTGTAAATCCGCCACTGCATAAACTGGCAAAGAAATAGCTCGTAGCTGGATCCATTACTCAGTGAAACATGACAGACTTTATTGTTTCTGTTGCTGGCTGTTCTCCAAAACTAGTGCTCCTAACTACGATCCAGCATTTAGCAGAGTAGGTGTTTGTAACTGGTGTAAGATACATGACAAGGTGGCAAAACATGAAAAATCATCTTTGCATAGAAATGCTCTGATTTCTTGGAAAATGGTCGGTACCAATACCTTAATTGATAGTGATATACAGCAACAATATGAACACGAGGTTGCTAATTGGAAAGATATTTTAAAACGAATCATTGATGTAATTCTGCTTCTTTATGCACAGAATATGGAATTTCGTGGGTCAGTTGAACAAATTGGCCATAGACACAGTGGGAATTTCTTGGCTCTAGTGTACTTGCTAGCTAAATATGATCCGGTTTTACATAACCACATAAACAAGAAGGAAGGAGTAAAATATCTTAGCAACAGAATTCAGAATGAGTTAATTGTTCTTGTTGGCAAACAAGTTCAACAGGCTATCATTGATGCTATCAAAAATGCAAGATATTACTCTGTTATGGTAGATACAACCACTGACACTTGCCACACTGATCAGTTATCCTTTATAATTCGTTATGTCCAAATTTATAACCAAGTTAAAGTCACCGAGTAATTCCTTGGATTCATCTGTATACCAGGAGATGAAGCAAGAGCCACTGACTTCGTGGTTAAAATGCTCTCTTTCTTGGAAAATCTGGGACTGGATATTGCTAACTGTAGAGGGCAAAGCTATGATGGTGCATCAGTAATGAAGGGCTATTCTTCTAGAGTACAAGCACGTTGACTTCGTCCGACCAAAGGCCACCCTAAAGGCCGACCTGCAACCGCCAGTATCCGACCCCGTTAACGGAATGCACCCCTAGCCATGGCCCACCGAGTCAGGCGAGCGCAGCGGAGTAAAGGTAGAATCAAAGTCCATGACTTAATCGAATAGACAACACGATTCCAGTACATTGTAAATTCAACACACATTAATGATCACATCACTTTTAATTAACAACCCCGTGCAAAGGAAGTGCGACGTAGGAGATCCCGGGTCACTCACTTGTGGTTTTTTATTAATACAGTTGTGAGTGCCTTCAGCCTTATTTCAATAACGTAGTGTGTGACTTAATTAAAACCACCCCAAATTTTCATGTATCATTCGCTCTTGGAGCAGTCATCAAGCGACGAACAGTCTGCAGTGTGACTCAGATTATTAAAACTTATTTCATATAAACTTGTTAAATCTATTTTCCAAAATGTATTTATGTATTAGGTTCATTGTTAATTTTTAATGTGTGAATTTAGAGCCACTTACATTTTGTTATTAATATATTTTACGAATAACGGAACTTTAGAAACCTTGGCGCGAGAGGATGCTCACCCCTCCCCAAGCACCAGGGCCAGACGCCAGTACCGAGCGACTCACGGACCGGGATGGACGTGCATCCCACGGGGAGCCATCAACCATAGTCTACACTGAATTCATTCTGGTAAATATAGTCACGTACCAAAACCTTTTTTAATTAACTCCCCGTGCGCGCCCGGTCCTTTTACGGTGTAGGGCCTATCCCAGCCGATTAAACGTAAACTCCCTGCACCACGCTTTACGCAGGGCAGTGTAGCATACAGCGCGGGCCGACTCCCGCCACTACAGAACTGTCATTAATTGCCATTCGCAATTTACGGGATTGGCCGACTACAATCGAACTCTCCCCCTCAACCTCGAATGGCGTGAGGGCTTAATATTAGTGACGGAGTGTCAGAGTGCCCAGTGTAAACGTAGTGTAATTGTGTAGGGAAAATAGTGTAATTGTAACTGCAAGTGTAATTGCCAACGTCAATTAAACATCCACTCCGCTCACTCTGTGCGCGTCGTGTATACGACAGTGCAAAACAGACTCGTGTACGTTATTTGTGAACCTCCCCAATCCAGTTAGGTATCAGCGTTGCTATGCTGTGTAGGGCCAATAGTGCATCAGTAATTAGGGATCCCTAACACCACGATACCGCCTCCGTTCCTAGTGGGCCAAGCAGGGGCTTTCGTACCCACCGACCCACCTCGTGGTTAACCACCGAGTTAGCCTGGCACCCTCCCGGACACGTTTCTCCGCAAGAAATCAGCCTTCCCGCTATGAACTCCGCCGGATCTCGAAGACGAGAACCTGGGTGACGGCAACCTATCAAAAAACAAAATCCGTTGGCTGTTTATGTTCACTGTGCACCCCACACACTTAAGCAGATTCGGCTAAAGTTGATCCTGAGATAGTAACTTTCTTTGGAGTAGTACAGAAGTTGTACACATTCTTCTCTTCAAGTAACAGTTGGTGGGAAATGCTCATAGAAGCTTCAGACCCAGCAATGGCTTCTGAAAGAATTCATGAATGTGACCCAACTGAAGATATACTGCAAAACACAAATGATGAAATACCTGAAAATCAACAAGACAATAGCCTGCCAAAAAGGTCAGTCATAGTTAAGCAAGTCTGCACCACACGTTGGGAAGGCCGACTTGCTCCAATTCGCAATCTCCGAAAAGCCCTGCCAAAAATCATTAACGTTCTCAAGTGCATCAAGTCAAAAAGTAAAGATGGCAGTGAGAAATGTGACTGTGATGGTCTTTTGAGTCATATATCAAAATTTGATTTCATTGTGATGCTTGTTATGTGGGAAAACATCCTAACGTTGCTGAATATAACAAGCAAATACTTGCAAAAGGCAGATTGTGATATTTTGACTGCAGCTGATCTTCTCCAGTCTTCGAACAAGAATATACAGAATATGAGAGCAAATGAGTTCAGCAGTTTCATGGATGAAGCCATACAACTTGCAAGTAAAATGGGAGTGTCCGCGCAACTCTCCGAAAAACGACAAAGAAGAAAGGTATCATTTTCGGATGAGTTAACTAAAGATGAGCCAATTACAGACAAGAATAAAGCTTTCGAAGTTAATATCTACAACAGATTGTTGGACAGGATCATTGCAAGCCTTTCCGAAAGATTTGAAGGCCTTAGAGACGTAGCAAACATGTTTTCATTCATGTATCCCTGCCGACTCATGAAACTAAGTAGCAATGATTTACAGAAATCCTGTGAACAGCTGACGAGACATTACGAGCGGGACTTGGACAGTGGCCTCTATTCCGAGCTTCTTTCTTTAAGAAACATCCTGGCTGACAAACTTCCACCAAAATCTAAAACCAAAGATGTAATTCAAATAATTGTAAACAATGACTTGCTGGAAGCTCTCACAGAATCCTTTACGGCATATCAATTGTTATTGACTATTCCAGTTTCAATAGCCTCATGCGAAAAAAGTTTCAGCAAGCTGAAACTCATCAAAAACTACTTGCGATCCACCATTGCCCATGAACGGTTATCTGGACTGGCAATACTCTCAATAGAAAGTGACATTGCTCGCAACCTATCTTTTGATACAGTTATAGAGCAATTTTCTGCTATTAAGGCACGTCGCCTGCACTGAAAAAATTTCTCAGTTTATGTATACAGTTCTTCTGAAAAAATAATTTTTTATTTATATTTTATTTTGTGGTATGATCCATAAAATATTTTCATTGTAAGATTTAAAAAAAAGTACAGCGAAGAGTGTTAAGTTGGATTTGTTTAAAATAAATTTATTTTCTTGAAGAATATTATTATATGCTAAAAGTATACTATTTCTGTTTTTGGGATTATTAGCTCTATTGAAAAAGGGTTAAACGTTGTAAAATATATTTAAAACTTACTTTTTCAATTGGAGAAATTGGAAAATTGAAACACGTGCATGTTTAAAATTTACACCAAACAACATGGTCAAATTACTGAAGTATTGATATTAAAAATAAAACTTTTTATCTATTATTGATTTTTTTTTCTTCAATTGCCTAATAATGACGTTGATTTGGGGGGGGGGGGGGGGGCGAAATTGTATAACCTCACCCCACACTTTTTAAGGCTGTGCACGGCACTGTTGGTAGTGGGAGTCGGCCCGTGTCGTAAGGTGAACTACCCCGCGTATTGGCTTGTTCGGGGAGTTTAAAGTTAAGTGGTTGGGTTAGGCCCTGCCACGTAAAAGAACCGGGGACGCACGGGGAGTTTACGTAAAGAGAATAAAACAGGTTTAGGTCGATGATATAATTACCAGAAATACTGCTCAGTATAGAACAAAGGATGATGGTTCCCAGTGGAACACACGTCCGCCCCGGTCCGCGAGTCGCTCGGTACTGGTGTCTGGCCTTGGCGTGAGGAAAGGTCTCGGCGTTCTCTCGCGCCAAAGTTGCTAAAGTTCCATTATTTTGAATTTATTTTAATAATAATAAGCTGAGAGCAGCTCTAAATTCATACATTAATTATTATTAATTAATCTGATTGGCAGATGGCCTTTAATAATTATGGTTAATTAATTTGTGTAAATTAAGTTTCAATGTTCAGAGTCCCACCAGAGACTTCGTTGCTTGCTGACCGCTCCAGTGGCTAGTTACACATAAAAAACGGGGAGGTAATATTTACATTAACACAACACTATAATTAATTAAGGCTGAAGGCCGCAAAGGAGACACTCACAAACTTATTATGGCAAGTTCAGACGTAAGTGACTCGGGTACTCCTGTGTTGTACTTTCCCTGGGCGGGTTTTTAAAATTAATATTGCAGTTACCCTTAAATTATGTTAGTTTGTTAATGAACGGGGGTCGAGGTGTTTAATTAATTAGACATGGCCCTTGGTTCTACCTTGGTATCGGAGGCTCGCCTGACTCGGGTGGGCTATGACTAGGGGTGCGTTCCGTTAGAGGGGCCGGATACTGGTGGATGCAGGTCGGGCTTTAGGTGGCCTTCGGCTGGACGTCAAACGTCAAATTTAATACAATTTCTTCTTAAACGTATTAACTATAAAATTGCAGTTAACTTTACTAAATTGAATATATAAATTTTAATTACATACTATATTTAATTAATGTAATAAATAGTTAAATGTGCGAGAAATAAAAATTAATAAAAATTAAAAAAAGATTGAGTATGGAACCTGAGTTAGAACAAGCATTTCTACACTACAACACACTGCTAGCTTAACAAAAGTAATTGTTTATCTTTAAAGAGACGCTTCCTATGGCCCATCCAGACGAGATATTTTAGGATGTTGAAAGAGGCATGGAGATAGGGATTGTCAGAAGACAGCATGCTGTGAAGTAGGTGAAGTTACTTTTTAACCTCGCCATCGCTTATATACGCCCAAAATAGTGTGGAAATTGTGCTTTACTACATCTGATGATGGGTGACGTCGTCCTGACCATGGCCTCTAAGCCCATGCTCCGCACCGCTAGTACCAGATCCCGTTTTCGGAGCGCACCCCTAGCCCAGCGGGAATGAGTTAGGCGAGCGCCTCGGGCGCGACCCCACTAGACTCGAATAAACTTCACGGCACGAAACCCCGGGGGCTCGATCCCATAAAAAAATTAAGGAACAAGACATTAGGACACAATTATTAATTCACAGGCATTAAACAAGTGCATCGTAGCTACTCCGTGCGAGCACCACACGCACGGAGTAGGCAATGAACCTCATTACCAGTCACCACAGCCACTGGCCTTAATTAAAGTTCCCGTGACAATGATTGAGTCAGATTAGGAGATATCCAACTAAAACAGTTCACAGTGAGACAATATGTTAATAAATTTACAGTCACCAACTTTATGCCACAATTCAAACAATTAAATACTCTAAAACAGTTGTTAAGACTTAAGCACCCAATTACCAGGTGCTACCCTTTAATTGAGCACCTGGAACGTGTTTTTAGCTTATAATAGAGCAAATTAGGTTGATATAAGTTTTTGGCGCCGACTCACAAAGGAGGTGAAAGTTTCCCTCCCTTCCGAGACGGCCATGTTCGCAATCTCCAACCACTCCACGCCGGGTCAAGACGTGTGTCTGTGAGCAGCCTTCAATTTTTTTCCACCGATCGTTCACTCTGCACTTGATTTAATAACCAAACCTTTTTAATTCAGTGCTGCTCACGTAGACTCGGCGTGTATTTCGTCGACCTGGGCTTATCTCAACCGATTCCTTGGTGATTCCGCACCGTGTCGCGGACCACACAATTTATGGCACTGGCCGACTCCAGCCAACTCGTTTTCGTTCAGATCGCCGCGCATACGCCTGCCGGCTACAACCTCACGTAAGTGTAGAATAGAATTTAGGATCACGCTCATTGAGCCCTCCTAAGACAATTAACTTTAGGTGCTGGCTGTCTCCAGCGAACTAGCAATAACGTCCCCGCGAGACTGCCACGGCAAATTCACAGTGTTATGTTAGTATCGTGTTTTGTTTTGTAACCAGTGTGTGTTAGTGTAATAGTAGAATGGCTCAGATACAGCATAGCGCATTATCCTAGCTTTTGTAGCGGTTCTGCCACCGTGTAGTGTATGTGTAGGGAGTACAGCGGACCCACAAGTACCACCGGAGAAGTCCGTGGATTGAAGCCAATTTAATATAAACTGTGTCGACAAAGATTATTTCGCACCATTTCATCCTCCACATGGCCGAACAGCCTCACAGCCAAGTCGGGAGTTTCAGGGTATATTTTTAGCTGCATACCTGGTGGGGCACGTGGGGGAAGAGTACCTGCGACCCATTACCAAGGGCCTAGTGTCCCACTAGCCTGGCGCCGCCCGGACAACAGCAGCACCGCGACGCCTGTAGCGCCTGTCAGGTACTTATCTCTGAATTGCACAAACCGTTACATCCCAACAACACTTACTCGTAAGTGCAACGAACATGCCCGAGCGTGATGTCCGCCATGTGAGTGAAAGTGCGCCGCGACGAACACCAAGTCGACTACAGCGCCCAGCCGGGTGTGGCAATGTGCTAATGTAATTAAATCAGTAATTCTTCTTTTTAAAACAACCAAATTAATAACAATTAAAATATACTGAAATAATATGAAAATTATGTGCAATTGTTAAATAATCATGTATTATCAAATTTAACATTAAAGTCCAAAACTTGTTGGAGCTGTTTTCCCGTGCTACACGTGTCTTGGCGCGAGGTCGCGCGGCGCTCCAGTGCAGTTGCCGTCGGGAACTCACAGGGGTCGGTCGCTCTACGAACGCAGAGCCTACAGTTTTCGCACTACGTCCAGTTCATCGCAATAGTCGTAAGTTTACCAAATCTTTTCAATTAGCTCTGCGCCCGACCCCACTCAGCCGTACGTTCTTACGTGCAGCTTTTCGCATAATCATTTTAATCCCAATAGGGATATTTAGACATACTACGTAAATTTCACGTCCTAAGAATTCGGACAGCGGACATCAGTCATACACATTTTCCAGGCCTCGATGCCATTGAATCATTATTTGTTAAGGGCTTCTAGCAAGTCTTGAGTATCGTGGTGTACTAACTTGACGCCGACCGCCGGTGCTCCCTCTGGTTCGCACAGGCCGTTATGTCACAACAACACCTCTTAAGTGCATCGAACACGCCCGAGCGTGATTTCCGCCCAGTGTGTAAAAGTGCGCCGCGACGAACACAAAAGCGACGACAGCGCCCGGCCGGGTGTGGCAATGCGCCGAATTAAATACGTAATTATTCTGTTCAAATCAAAAACAACCAATTTAATAACAATTTAAAACATAATTCATTTAAGGGAAATCATGTCGAATTATTTTACAATCATATATTGTGTAACATGTCTTTTAAGCCCAAAACTGGCCGGATCTGTTTTCCCGCGCTCCACGCGTTTAGGCGCGAGACTGCAGGGCGGTCTCGAACTCAGTTACCGTCGGGAGCTCGCAGGGGTCAGACGCTCCACGAACGTTGAGCCATCAACTTTCGCGCTACATCCATATATCAGCAATAGTGTAAGTTTTAAAACCCTTCTTCCAGCTCGGCACCGACCCCACCCAGTCGCACGATATTTCGTGCGACTCATAACTAATTAATTTTATCCCAACAGGGAACTTTACTTTTTCTACGTAATTTCGTGTCCAGAGATTAAGGACAGCATAATTGTGTTACGCAGTTTCGGCTTCACAGCCAATTAATTGTTATCATCGAAGACTTAGCAACGTGTGTCGAGTTCTTACTCGTTAATTTACGTCTCTTAACTTTCATCGTCTGTAAATGTGTAACTTGTTAAGTGCAATCTAACCGAGTAATTTCTGATTAATAAGTGACTGTAACGTGTGTGATTCCAGTGTACCGGGTTACGTACTTTTTCGGGACCTTAATATATTTTGCCATAGGTTAGATTGCAAATAAATTTGGAACGTCCGTTTGTATTTGCTGTTTTCAATGCTAACGTAACCGACTGTAGAAGTTCTTGCAGCACAGGAGATCTGTGGCTATCCTCCGCGCCATTCACATTTATAATCGGCCACTATATAAGTCCGTGTACACCACTTGGCAACCTATCCTGGTCGTGCGTACCGTTTACGTAGAGAAATACGCGTGTCGCAGCGGTTAGACAACAGAAGCGGCCAGTACCTGGACCAATAAGTGTATCGGTTCTGAATAAAGTGCAGTGTCGTGTCAAATCGTTTACCATTTATTTATAAGGCGTCCTGGGTGGCCTGAACAGCCCGGGTAGGTTTCGAACAGAGACGCGCTCCTGCCTGCAGCCAAGAGGGCGAACCCTCGTTAAAACCCCTGAGATCACTTTCAACATTAATAATCAATTTAAAACTTAGACAGGCAGCAGGAGTGGCGTCAAACTCTTTAATATATGTGTCTTATTTTTAGCTACTTTTGACTGTGTAATTATATGTATTTGCAATCTAAAAAGTATAACTTTGTTAACCTGTAATAAGCTGCTGTGACTCTCGTATGTTTTTCATCTAGCCGGGCCTACACACAATCCGAAACATTCGCATTGCAGTGGGTTAGATTGCAATCACCTTTAGGAACTTTTGATAATTCATGGCTGTCATTGTATGTTTAGCTTCATTTACCATACAAACAGTTGCAATATATCAGCTCTATGATAATTTGCCACAGCTTTTTTGTGGTTAGTAATGGTCACAGGATAGAACTGACGCCACTCCCGCTGCCTGTTTTAGTTTTTTAATTAAATATTAACGTTGTAAAAGATCTCAGGGGTTTTAACAGGAGTTCGGCCTCGTGGCTGCAGGCAGGAGCGCGTCTCGGTTCGGAAATTACCTGGGCTGTTCAGGCCACCCAGGACGCCTTGTAAATGAATGGTAAACGAGTTACACGACACTGCACTTTATTCAGTATTGATACACTCATTCGTCCCGATACTGGCCGCGTCCGTTGTCGGACCGCTGTGACACGCATATCTCTGTACGTAACGGCGCTCGCGACCAAGATAGATTGCAAAGTTATATCGTCAAGCTGAAACAGTGGATTCTCGTCCCTATGAAAGGTTTGGCAGATAAACACGAAACTGGTGTTGCCACAACTTAGGCTGGCTGGTAAATATGTAGAAAAGTTCCTATGTTCAGGATTGTTTGCAGTCTAGCCTGCTACGAAATATTAACGTCTCTGAAATTACGTGGACACGCCAGCTGGAGACGTACACGTAAAAGTCTCTTGGAGATGAAAGTTATTTAGATAAAACACACGTTACAAATTACACGTTTAGAATGATGATAATTAAAAGGCAAAAGTTAGTCAGTATTATTCTCAACACTTATTACAGAGGATCTACGACGATAACGATTAATTGGCTAATGAGACGAAAATTGCGTACCACTACTACACGGTCCTTAAACTGGACATGGAATTACGTATGAAAATAAAGTTCCCTTGTGGGAAGAATTTAGTAAGTTAAGAGTTGGGGTCGGCGCCGAGCTGATTAAAAGATTTACAAAACTTACACTATTGCTGAAATGTTGAAGAGATGCTAAAGCTGATGGCCCGACGTTCGCGGAGCGTCCGACTCCTGCGAGCCTCCAACGGTAACTGAGCGCGAGACCGCCCTGCGACCTCGCGCCTAACCACGTGAAACGCGGGAAAACCGACCCGGCCAGTTTTGGACTTAAAGACAAGTTACACAATATATGTTTATAAAACAATTAGACATAATTTCCCTTACATGAATCCTTAAATTGTTATTAATTTAGTTGTTTTAATTTGACAAAATAATTATACAATTAATTAGGCGCATTGCCACACCCGGCCGGACGCTGACGTCGCTTTGGTGTTCGTCGCGGCGCACTTTCACATACTCCGCGGTCATCACGCTCGGGCGTGTTCGGCGCACTTAAGAGTAAGTGTTGTTGTGACATAATGGCCTGTGCGAACCAGAGGGAGCACTAGCGGTAGGCGTCAGAACATTATACACGAGATTGCAGCCTATCCTGTTCGCGCGCAACGTGGATGTTTGAACCAATCGTGAAGCGACGTTCTGACAACAGACTCGGCCAGGCATTGGATAAGCAAGTGTATCAGTCCTAATAAAGTGTGACGTCGTACCGACCATGGCATTTAAGCCCGTGCTCCGCACCGCCAGTACCGTATCCCGTTTTCGGAGCGCGCCCCTTGCCCAGCCGGATTGAGTCAGGCGAGCGCCTCGGGCGTGACCCCAATAGACAACAAACCTCATTAACAGTCACCGCGGCCACTGGCCTTAATTAAAATGCCCGTGACTATGATCAAGTCAGAATAGGAGAAGTCCCTCTAAAACAATTCACAGTGGGACAACATGTTAGTAAATTTACAGTCGCCAACTTGATGTCACAATTTAAATAATTAAATACATTAAAACTATTGTTAAGCCTTAAGCACCCAATTACCAGGTGCTACATTTTAATTGGGCACCTGGAACATGTTTTAACTGGTAATATAGTAAATTAAATTAATATAAGTTTTTTGACGCCGACTCACAAAGAAGAGAAAGTTTCTCTTCCTTGCGAGGCGGCCATGTCCGGCAGTCTCGAACCACTCCGCGCCGGGAACAGACGTGTGTCCGTGGGCAGCATCCATGTTTTCTTTCTGTGATTATTTTATTCTATACTAAATATTTAAATTTAAACCTCTTATTAATTCATAGCTGCCCACGTCGACTCGGCGCGTATTTTACGGAACCGGGCCTATCCCGACCGTCTTCATCGTGATACCGCGCTGCAGATTGTATCACTCACGTAAGTGTTTCGCCGAATTTAGGAGCCCGCTCATAGAGCCCCCCCTGCACCCGTTAATGTTCGGCGCTGGCCGTCTCCAGCGAGCATCGACCCGCGTCCCGCGAGACTGCCGTGGTAACCATTAGTGTCGCGTAGTGTTATGTTTTTTCTGTGTTAATTGTGTAACGGCTAGACGTCGCCAAGTGTTGGTGAGAGTGTTTTGTAGCGGGACTAGATTAAAGGTGATTCTCACCAACTCGTGTACACTAATTTTCCGGAGTCTCCCGTCCTCAACACGGCCGAGCGGCCTTCACAGTCAAGGGAGAGCCATTCAGGGTAGATTCAAGCCGTGTACCTGACGGGGCACGCGGGGGCAGAGTACCCACGACCCAACACCAACGGCCTAGCAGCCCGCTAGCCTGGCGCCCCTCCGGACAACAAGAGCACCGCGACGCCCGTAGCGTCCGTCAGTTACCCCCCGGGCCTTTCACATAGGTCGGGTGACGGCAAGTGCAGTGTCTTTTCAATCAGTTTCCCGTTTATTTCAAGGCGTCCTGGGTGGCCTGAACAGCCCAGGTAGTTTAAAATCACGACGCACTCCTGCCTGCAACCACGAGGTTGAACCACCCTTTTTGCCCCCTGAGATCATTTTCAATTTAATATTTATTAAAAACATAATCAGGCAGCGGGAGTGGCGTCAACGTCAATCCGATACATAATTCAACTAGCGAGTGTTAAAGAATAGGGTTCATCAAATCTCTACCAGATTTCAGTCACTCCATTAGATAAATTATTTTGACAGCGCCAAGAATAGGGCTCCTGGACCTCTCCTGAGAATAATTTTTTGTCTGCTTTTACTTTGGAATATGGAATACGAAGTACCAGACTTCTTATGGCTGCAACAGCAACGTAGGCCAATATTCGTTGTGAAGTGAAGTACCTGCATAATTTGTTTCGCGAAGTAAAATAATTTGGTCTATTGCCGGGCGTATTTAAAGGTGGGGTAGTAATTATTTTTTCATACTTTAGTTACTGCATCCAGTAGTTATTATATTTTGTTTTTGATTGTTTACACAAAGCTGTTGAACAAACCATACTATACAATAATGCAATGAACAATTAAATACGCATATAATGTAAAATTTAGTGTAATTTCCCGTAATCTGTGATCTGTAAAAAAAAAAGAAAAAAAAAAAAAGAAATATGCACCTAACACAATGTACAATTTTATGTTTGTTTTTTTCATTGAATACAAAACAAAAGTCATTGATAGAATTAAATAAATGACCATTTAAGGGGCCCGCCGAGTCAGGTTTATCTGTGTTAGCTGGTGTTTTTAGCGCAGTATCTCTCAGGGTACAGCTCTGAATTGGCTTTTCGCTGTGCGTAGGGCAACTATGAAATTCGAACTGTAACCATATGGTGGAGAATTGATAAATAAGTAATGCAAGGCCGTAGAATGCTTTCAAGAAACTGCGCGTCGTTTCATTTCACACGTTTTAGACACTTTCACTCCTAAAATTACAGTTTAAAAATTAAATGTAAAATTTCTACTCAAATGCCCTCAGCACATTCTTAAATGATTTTTGTAAACATACCCCACTTGGATATCTCTAGCAGTTTTTAAATTGTGTCGTTTTTTCTGAAGCTCTGCACACCATATGTGTGCATGGGTAGGTGGGGCTCTTATTTCGTTTTTCATTTCTATAAAGAGATTTCTATTTGAGAAGCATGTTTCTTGTAAATTTGAAGGCAGCTTGTTGAATATCTTGTTTGATGAGTGAGATTGTCCTTTTTGTTGCAAAGTTAGATTTACAAGTGGCATAGGGAGTAGTCTATTTTATGATTCCATAACAATACTGATGTCACCAAGAGGTGTAGTTTACATCATTACCACCCTTACATTCTTATAGGGCAAGTTTAGGAATAGAGGGGGTTTTGGGCGGGGAGCTGTAAACACATTATTTATCGTAATTTACTTTTTTGAAAGGATTTTTTTTCCAGTAGGTATCGTAAACTAGACTACAATCCCCCATACTGGTGCATTTTGCGATACTACTACATTTTCAAAGAAATGATGCCTGTAGACGTTACAATTTAACGCAGTATCGTGAAATATAACACCATGGCCTATTTATTATTTAACTTCATTATGCTGAACAATAATAGCTGCGGGAAAAGTATTAAATTATAAGGAATAAAATTATCTTAAAATAGACTAGACCTGGTGTTACTGTATTCTACTTTATGATACAGAGAAGATATATTTTAATAATTCTCACATTCTAATAATTAAATACAGGTATCTCATAATAATAATGGGACTATTATAATAATGGCACTTAATGTGAAGAGGTCTCTGTTTTGAAGATGTGTTCTCGTGCACCGCCCACCTTTCTCCCTCTTATTCTCCTCTCCACTCCCTCCATAGTGCCTTGACGTCACTTTTTTTTGTGTGTATTGCCCCTCGTCCGCGGTATGCATAAGTACAGGTGTTGACGAGGCCTCCGCCTTCTTTCGGGTCAGATTTTGTAGTAATTAAAGGTCACTAGCGCGGTCTTGACCTTTGCGATGGGAACTTCTGGCTTTGCGTGGCCAAGTATCTGCTTAAATGTCTTGTTTGTGTGTGTGTGTTGCACAACTGCAGTAAAGTAACGTAAATTTTACTTCATTTGTTTTTCAGTATTTTTAAATTTTTTTTGTATCGCGATAATCTAATTTTAAATGTTTACTTACTGTGTTTTTGAAATGGTAACGTAATATTTTGCACTGAAGTCGACCAACGACCACGAGGCCATTCAGGGCTTGAGTGTGTCCTGGACGGCTGATATTTCAGTATGTTTATAACCTGTTTTTTTTCCCCCCCACTTTTCATTCATGTATGTTAATTCATTAATAACTTGCAATTCAGTATTTTGACCTATTAATGTTTAACGTAGGCTTTTTTGGTGCCGGTTGTAGGTTTATAGTCTTGCCCGTTTATCACGCTTGTTTATGATGTTTCATTTCTTAAGTAACACTGTTTCGTATCAGATTTGTTAATTTCTTAAGTTTTCTAGAAATTGTTACTCTGGAGTGTGACTAGCACTTTTAAGCTTAAATGTTTCAGCCATTAGGTATTAACTTGGTTATTTGCATGCCACTGTATGGTAATAGTTTTTGCGTCTCAGGAATACACACAATACCAGGAAAATATATAGTTAAAAAAATTAAATACTGGTATCGTAAAATAGACTAGACCTGGTGGGACTATAGTTTTCTTCTTAATACCAAGAAAAATTATCTTGAAAATTCTCAATTTCATCAAATTAACCACCACCAGTATTGCAAAATAGACTAGACTTGGTTAGCCTATATTCTCTTTCACGATACCACAAATTTTTATTCATGAAAATTCTCTTTTTCAACAAATGTAATACCAGCATCCCAAAACAAAGTAGTCCAAGTAGAATTTTAGTCTGCTTTACAATACCCAACATCTATAATTTATCAAAATTAAGTATGTAAAAATTTTTTATAAGCTGACCTACTATCACCAAATTTTTTACTTTGTTCTTATCATTTTAACAAAAGCAAAACAAATATTTTGGAAACAAAACAATTTTACATTACCTTATAACTTTTATGTTTGACCTAACCAAAGAATTTTTTTCTTACTTAGTATCCCCAAAAATTATATATTCCCATAGTGAATACACAAAAAAATCCTGCCTTCACATTACTCTGACTCCTAACTACATTTTTCCTTGCTTATCCCATTTTATGTAGCATTTTAATATCTTAACCGATCTCCTTCACACTATACACAGTTCCTTCTATAATATATTTTATTTTTATAATGTAGCTCAAATAACCTAATCAATTTTTCACTTCTTTTTCATTACCTCAACATATACTAACCTAATGTATTATATATCAAATTTCACCTGCCTCTTTCATCATCTCATTCACTCAACATACACATTTATTTCTTACAAACACTTGATTGTCCATTCCTGACTTAATTTTTTTTGTTTGGACCTTTTTTGTGTAAACATTCTTTGGCTTTAAACCTATTCCACCGTAATGCATTTTATTTTAACCTCTAATTCTCAATGTTTTGCATCTCACTTACCAATTTTTTACTTTACTTTACCTCACATAATTCAAAAAAACTACATTGCACCATTTTTGCATAATCTTCCAAAACTACCCCTCACATCACAAACAAATGAATACGTTAACATCAAAAGAATGACCCAATTTTGCTTGTACTAGATGCATTTACATTGTTAGAGCAAGATTTTATGATTTTATTTTTGGTGAATTTCATTTTTAAAACAATGGATTGAAGTATACTGTGACAATATTCCCGCCAGAGGAGGTCTCAGCCCGTGATGGAGCTACGTTAAACAAGAGTAAACACGATAATATATAATAATTTCCTTTTTTGTTTAGGAGGTTTTTTTAAGCAGAGTATGTGCGTAGTTGTTTCAAAATTATAAACAAAATAAAGGAAATACATGAGAGCTGAACTCTACAAAAATACAACAAAAATTTCAACAAAATGACACTGATCAGAATCAAGAATGTACTGACGTTGCCCAAGGGCTCCCCTGATTCGCATAGCCCGTTATGCCACCTCGACACCTCCTCTCTGAAGGGGAGTGCAGCCCGACGAATACCAGCCACTGCTGGAGAGTCAATTGTCGCCTGCGTGACAATCGACTGTGTGACAGTGCTCGCCAGTTGATCAACAGCGCTCGAGAGGGAAGGGTGTACACGCTGCGCGGAGGACGCAACCCGAATTATACCAGCGTGTATGCATCACAGATCCCTTCATCACCATTAGAGAGCCATCATCACTCCTGTCGTCTGCTGCAGCCAAGCAGCGATGTCACGCCCTGAATCGAGTCTCTGCTGGCCCTGCGAACTGGCCCGCAGGTACAAAATCAAGGTCAGTTGGCGCCCCTAAAGAAACCATTTCGAATGGCAGAGGTGGTAGGACAAGAGTACGTATGCAAAGTGCATATCCAGCTCGACATGGGTTCAATAGAGCACCCGATACATGCGAAATATTTAACAACAGCTGAATGTAAGCTCATAAATATGGACCGATGAATAAATTAATGAAGAGAGTACTTTCATGCTTACAATTTGGATAGCACAAAAAAATATAATGTCACATTGATATAATAGGAGTATAAAAATAATGTATGATCTAAACGATCCAAGGAAGTTATGTGCCCTATAAGGCTATAAGGTTGGCAGTAAAATCAATGAAACATAAGTTGCATTCAAAGGCAATGCTACAGAATCAACTCGTGCCAAGCAGGGCATCGATCGTGGGTGTGGAAAGAGAAGGTTAAGCATATTTAAAGTGTCACCGGCTGGCCTCTACATTCAAGACCAGGGCTGACAACCGTGCACACGCTCGCCAGAGAGGGCCAAATATAATAATAAAAATAAACCTGTACTGTCAGTAAACCAACCCCTTTCTTTACCAGCGGTGCATGCTGAAGGCAAAAGAAAATTAGCAGAGCAAAAATAATAGAGTACAAACGGAAACATACTGTCGTATTTATTGTGCAAAATAATTATAATATGGATCACGGCTCATTCAAGCTAAATAACCAACTACCAAAAGCTGATATTTTAAATACAAAAAAATAGTATCTAACAATAAATACATATAGAAAAGCTAGCCTATATAAATATATAGATTTCTTTAAAGTTCGTAAATAGATGAAGGGGTCCCCATAAAATATTAAATAACAATCAATCGTTCGAGTGCTGGCAATCAGTTCTCACTTCACAAGTCAGAAAAGGGCGTAAACGTCTCCAACAAGGTAAGTTCCAAAAAAATAGTACAAGTTCTGTGCACAAAAATCACTTCAGGAAATCCTTTAAATATTAGCTATAGTGTTGCACAACATTTATACTCATGCGCCTCTTCATTTAACTATGTGTGGGACTACATACACAAAATCAATTAGCTTACACGGCAATCCATTCATTGACTATTTTGATGAATATCAAAATGAGGAAGCGTCTATTCAGTTCTGTGCCATCACCCAAAAAGTACTAAAAATTCTTCGCCCTCTAGGCCCCAAATAATAAGACATGTAGGATACTCCTTCCTTTGAGACATTCGGCGAGGGGGCCCCCGTCGCCATCGTCATGGCCCGTGACGGCGGCTGGTGTTTGTAGAAGTTCAGGAGTTCCGTGTCGACCCGTCGGCAGTCAGAACAGCAGTCCCGCCCTCACTCTCGCGCATTGTCAGCTGTTTCGATTCGGCCGGTCGGCCCACATCGTCGCCCAGTCCGGAAACACCCGGGCCAGCACTGACAGCACTCGCACGTAAAAGAACGGATTAAAAAAAAATAACCATCCTAAAATATTTATAAAATTTTTAATCCTTAACATAAAGAAATAATCCAAATGAAGTAGCGATGAATAAATAAATCAAAGGAAAATAATTACCAACTTAACAAAATAAACCCTAACTAAAGCGAGGCAGTTACCGATTCGCGCCACGTACGCGTGAAACGGTAACGAAAGGAATCATAATTTTGTTCTAGGGGGTCAAAAGAGAATTTAACCAAATAGAAATGCAAAGCTACAAATGACTTTACATAACCTCTTAAATTAAAATGCTGCATGAATGTTTGAACAATGTATGCACACTCATTACTCGTTACACTCTCATTACATACTCACATGCAGTACTCGCCCAGGAATTAATGAAGATGAAGCCAGAGGCGCGCGATGCAGGGCTTAAGAAGGCCAAGAAGAAATAAGCTTCCGCAAATACAAAATAGTTCCCTGTAAAAAATGTGGGGTGGCAAGGATAAAACCAAAAAATTTGAGAAGGGTGAAGAGTGGAAGGGAGAATACAATACACCAAGCCAAGGATGTCCGACAATAGCCGAAAGAACTTCACAGCAACGAACGAACGATAGTTGCAGGATTTTGATGTTATTCTTTTCATTTTTTTCAAATACGGTTTATTTATTATGATAGTGCATATATTATTTGACAAATATAATAATAAATTTTTAAAAATACTTATCGTACCAATATAGTTTTAATTTGATATGTAAAATTTTCAGAGTAAATAATTTGTAATAAACTTGCTTTAGATAGATTAATTTGAAACAAAAAAATAAATAAGTCAGCAAGAATATCTGTGTTTGGAAAATGTTTTAATAGCAGTAGTTTAAAATTGATTAATTTAGAGATGTATAATCAAAGCAAATAAATGTTTCTTATCTATACCCTTTGGTACTTCGTTCTAAAATAATGCCATACTTTGAATTTTTAACATAATTTTTTTTTGTGATTTGATTAAAGCTTTGTTTAAATGCTGCTCAATTGTGTAATAACACTTGCATTTTGGTACATACTGTGTATTAACTTGCTTTTCATTGTTATATGGTGTATTGATATGTTTTCCGGTGTATATGGGGTTATTGATTGTTCGTCATTTAATATTGTCCTTGTTCATTGTATGAAGGTTGTACTAAGGTTAATCGCTTGTGATTGAAAGTGTGTTTTGTCTGGGTTTGCAGGTGTGGTGCATCCCGCTCAGGAGTAATGGCTGATCTGACGATCCACCAGCCAATCAAAGTGAATACCACCTCTGCACCGCATGCAGTGCACTGCCTGCCGCCTTGTGTTTGCGCATGATCCTCTCTGCATGTGAGTTCACTGTAGATCACATACGTGTTTTTCATGTATATTTGCCGCAAGAATATTAAGGCATTCTCGTTTTATTGTTTTACATACAGCTGCGTGGTTTATCAAGTTAAATTTACGAGGAATGCAAGTTTTAAAGCATCTCTGTGCAAACATTATTTAATAGACATCATAATCCGTTGCTTGTTCACAATCTCTGCCAGTTCGGTTGCTTAAAATACAACTGCATGCTTGACTTTTCTCCTTCTTACACACTGGTTTTTGCCTGTTTTCCTCGTCCTTTTTAGAGTCTTTTGTGTAGCTTGTTATTGCCATACTTCAGCACCATCGTCTACCTCACATGCTCTCTCCTCTCTCACATTTTGCTGGACTTGGCAGTGCTGTCTCATTCCATATATTTTTTAAGTCGTGTTTAAGCTTATGACCTTGTTTGTGCTTGGTTTCTTTGGCCGTCCCAGCATGCTAGTCCTAGTCTCAGTTGTGTTTGTAGCTACAGGTTAGCTGCAGGAGGTGGTATGCCCTATGACACCTTCGCAGCACGACAGCAGTTGGTTCAGCTTTATCAGTTGAAGTGTTGGCGCAGGCGACCAGCAACGCGAGTGTTGCATCCAGCATTGCATGATGAAAAGATCAACAATTTTATTTTTTCAAGGCGGATGAGTAGTTGATATTAAGAAGTTAATTAATATTATCAATAAAGCCTTGTATTTTGGTAATACAAATTGCCATAATGTTGCAGCATAAGTTTTTTAGACACTGAACTCTCCCAGCTCTGAGAAGTATTTATTTCCAAAATTAGCATCTATTATTTTATCTACATCTATTTTTGTGAAATTAGTATTTTCATTAAGGCATTCAAAACTTAAATAATAATGCTCTTCATTGTTAAAAAAATTAGGATTTAAGTAAACAAAACTTACAAATAGCACTAATATTTAATTTAATTTTGTACAAAAAACCACATTTGATAGAGGTATTTCTGTGTAAATATGTACCACCAAAAGCATTTAGGCTTGTAAAATTAATACTAAAATATAAAAAAAAGTTACTTTAAGCTTTTTTGTAACAGTACTAAAAATGACTTCCTCAATAAGATTTAAAAAAATTAGGGATAGTAATCACACTAATATATTTACCAGTAACATCAAGGATTTTTTTTAAAATTTTTAATTAGTTTTTTTTACTTTCACCATTATTTTAATACATTTTTTCAGGCTCAATTTGTAATTTTTTTTTGTTGATTTTCATACATTAACTTAAATCAGGTAGATTTCTGATTATTTTTCCAAACCTGAACAACTCTTGGCAAGCAGGGCTCATATTCACAGTTTTCCCATGAATTTAGTTTGTGCTGCAGCAGGAGTGCTATCAGCTGGTATAGTATCTGGTGTAGTCTGGTATAACAGGCCTTTTTTTTTAGTCCTGAGTAGCTACGGTAGCAGGAGTGTGTAATGAGATGTTTATGGTTTTTTATAAATATACTAGCTTTGCATACGTACTCTTGTCCTACCACCTCTGCCATTCGAAATAGTTTCTTTAGGGGCGCCAACTGACCTTGATTTTGTACCAGCACTGCCCGAGAGCAAGTAGTCACATTACATGAATGGTAGGTAGGATACCCTAGCAACAAACAAATAATCATCACAAGAGTCAGCTAATTGAAAAATGATTACAAAAACACACTACCCAATTTGTCTGTTGTTTCATTAAATAGTATGTTAATTGTTTTTCCTTCAATTGTTGCTGTGGTCAACAATTCAAAATCTTCTGTAAGAGCTGTAGGCCTATTAGATGACATAGCATTAATTATTATGTAGTATTAGGAATTAAATGTAATACTTTAGGTGAATAATTATCCATCGTAGAGATATGTTTTAATATAATTAGTATGTCCCCTCCATTTCCCTTAGGCTCACGGCACATTGATATTAGGTTTTTGAAAATTATGGTCTAATGTTATATATTATGGTTAAATAACTAAAATTCTTAACTAACCCGGAATATATTTCTTTCGTACAGTTTTGACACATACAAAATCTGCACCTTTGCCAGTAAATCCATTGATCCCATCTCTAAGGCAGTATTTCATCTTCCAAGGGAATACTTGCTTTGGCCATTGTCTCTACAGTCCTATGTGCAAAGTACTCTTTATCTAGTTTCCGGCATTTCTCCATGTTTCCAACTTGCAGAGGAGAATGTTGTGCTGGTTGTTCTACAAATTGCTCTTTCTTAGTCTTGTGTTTAACCGAGGTCCCATGTTTGTCTAAGTCATTTTTTTCCCAAGTGACACTGCAGCTACAATACTTACAAAAAACAGTGTGGTCATCAGATACATAAAATCCATGCATCTTAAACTGTTCTGCTCGTTCACATGCAATTACAGTGGTTCACCCCATTGTAGCTATATGTTTGAGATTACAGTAGTAAATATCACCGCGAAGTCGGTGTCACAACATGAATGTTGTGTGAAAATATTTGTCTGCGCTGTCTAACGAAGGCGGGAAATTATAACTGTAAAAACTACATCTAAATTACATGAACCCAGGAGCTTGGTTTACAAAAGTATGATATCCCTGCAACATCACCATAAAATTGCAGTCACAAAATGTATAAAAAACATAAACTATTGCAACATGGAAAAAAGTGGTCTAATATTAAATACTATGGGAAACATCAGTATCATTAAAATATCACATCTGTGCCCTAACGCAAACTCAAAAGCACATTAGTACAATCTACCTTGTTTTCGTCGTACCAAAAACATACATACCAGCCATACTACCATAGTGCAGTAAACACTTGGCAAGAGAAAATTTGCGGCCAATATGGCGGACCTGTTGTGTTTTTTCATTAACTTGACATGCCGACAGGGTATGAAAAAATACTGATTTTGTTTTAAAAAAAAATTTAAAAAATCAGATTTTCTGGATTAAAATTGGGTTTTTTTGATTAAAATACAATTTTTTTTGATTAAAATATAAAAAATTGTAATCTGTGTAATATACAGTACATTTCAGGACTGTTTTCATGACTTGACTTTGCTCTACAGTACAATTAATAACAGATTAATTCATTTTGTAAAGACAACTAGCCTAATTTTCTTTCTTTGAAATAACCACATTTTACATTGCATAATGTTTTAAGGAAGCATTAATGATGTCACTTTATGAAAATTTTTAGTACAGTAACATAGTTAACATTAGTAAAAAAAAAGTTGTCTTATAGAAAATAACTACATCATTGAAAATATATCATATTTAAATGTAACTTTGTCACTTCTGTCATCCCTTATAGTCCAATTGTTCTAAATAAAGTAATTTAAACCAAAACCACAATTTCCTTTTTTTTCTTCTCAGAATTGCACAGATACGAGAGTATTCAAAGTAAAAATTCTACATAAAATATTAATTATTTAAAATTTTAAACAAAAATAGAAGTTTTTCAGCTTTTTCTGTACCCAGTCGATTTCTTAATTTTGACTGAACCAAACCAAATGTGGAAAAGATTCTTTCCACTGATGCAGACGAAGCAGTTGCTGTTAAAAGTGGTTCTATGACATTTATAACTTCATTAGTATCTGAATTGATGTTCATTTTCCACCAATCTATTGGTGACACTTGTGAGATGACATTGTCGTTGAACAAAAAGTCGTGGAAGGGAGTAGATTTTGCTTGGAACTTTATAATTACAGGCAGCAGAGACTTTGTGTGTTTGTATCTGTTTGCAAATGAAAGAGCTTCAGATTTTTCATCAGCTGTCAAATGTTGACCACATAACCGTGGGTCTACAAGATATGCCAGAAAATGTGCTCCATCCAGGGAAAACCTATCAATAAGGAAACAATAGATGCAGATTTTTTAAGTGTTATTTTAATAAGACTTTTTCTGGACTTTGCAGATTGCAGAATAAAGTATGTATGCGAGGAAACGATAGAAACAAAATCCATAGATACTTTGACTGTAGCATGTTATGCCTAACCTGGAAATTAAGATTTATGTGGTAGGTAGTACATAGTATTAAACAAATATTCTGACCGTTAAATAAACTAAACAAAACTAGCTCGAGGAGTTAAAACACAGTTAATAAATAACAAAATAATGACTTCTTAACAATATGTCCAAAAAACATTCTCAAAATACAGTTAAGTTAATTCTATGATAGCGTTTATTAAAAAATTTAACTTCAAATAGGTACTAGAAAAACAATATTTACAGTATTATTTTAATATGTGCTTTATAGCAAAGCCAATAATCACCTTTGCAACTTCTCTGTGCTGATTCAGAATCAAACAGTTGATCGTCTTCTGTTTCTTCCTTCTGACATGTTTCAAAATGTTTTTTCATTCTGGCAACCAACCCCATTAACTGTTTTCTACATGAATTGCAGGTAGGGTTACCAGACACTGATAATAAAAAAGGAGGACATTCATCTCACAAAAGGAGGACATTTCACTAAAAAGGAGGATAATATATTTTTTATTAAAAAGCCATGAATTAATTACAATTGAGAACAATATTTTACAATTTTTTGGCATTTAATACAGTTTCAGTATAATAATACAGTTTCAGTATAAAGAATCAAACAAACTACGCATATACAGCATATTAAAAACACGTTTTTTATGTGATAACTATTTTGAATACAATGGATTATGTGAATAACCAAGTACATCAATCCTATACAAAAAACACATGTTCAAAAAGTGAATAACCCATTATAAACACACTATATCCAAAACGCAACATAATATTACATATACCACACAAAATAACATATCTTCTTGTGTATAACAAATGAATGTTATAGTTTGTTGCAGGAACACCAATAAGCTTAATATTTACATAATTAGCAGACATATGCATTTAATATTTTTCAGATGAACTAATTTTGTTTAAGAGTTTAGGGTTCTTAAGCAGATATGAGTAAAAGTTTTCGCAGGTTGTTTCTTTGAAATTGTAAACTACTGTGATGATGCATTTGACAGTTTCTGGTAGAAGTCGGTTTCTCTCCTTTGTCCACTGACTGCTTATCATGGAAAAAATTCTTTCAACCGACGCATTGTGTCCTGGTATAGAGAAAAAAAATTCACATATTTTCAAAAGTTCTGAGAATTGGTCTGAATTAGTGCATTCACTAAAAAATGTTTTCCATATCACATCCAAACTCCCATCAAAGAAACTTTCATCTTGTTCCTTGAGGAATGCTGTCAAATGACAGTACTGATCAAAAAGTCTGACATCATCGACAGCAATACCTTTGTTCTTCAAATATGTAATGCTTGGTAACAAATCGTCGAATTCAATATTTCGTCTGTATTTCAAGTACATCCATTTGAAACACTGAAATTCTTCTAAATTTATTGTCCATTTTTCTAAATAGTTTATGCATGCTTCATACAGAATCTGACATTCACCTAAAAAATCAGAACAGTGTTCTTCCGTACACAATCCGGCTTCTTTGCAATTATTAATCAGTTCTCTCACTTTCAAAGGAACAAAGGTGTGACGGTGCCTTTCTTTGAGACAAGGAAGTGTTGCCTCCAGATGGTTCACAACTTCCAAAATACAATTCCTTTCCTTTTCAATAGCCTGTATTTTTGAATCGAAAACAGACATAAGAGAGTGCAGAAACCACAAGTAAATTTCTGAAAATTCATCTTCAAAAAATTTCTTGATTATGTATGGTGGCTGTGGTTGACTAAGAAAGTAGGATTTCAAAGTTGGAAATAATTTAAGTATTCGCTCAATAGCTGAGAAAACACTTAACCAACGAGTTTTACTGTGCGATAACAGTTGTTGATAATCTAGATCAACTGAGTTGCAGAATTCCTTGAGAGATTCTGTGTGAACTGTATACACGGAAAAATAATTGACTTGATGTAAGTTTTTGGACATACGCCATTGCTAAGAACTTTTTCTGTTGAAGAAAAACTAATAAATAAAATAAATAAATAAAAATAAAAATAAAAATACTCAAAAAAGATACAAAAAACACACAAAATTAAGCAAACAATTGCTGTTGTCAACAAGGATATGAACACCACAAAATATTCCGAAACAGGAATATGGTCAGCAAACAAAGAAAAAACAAAGAAAAATGTACTAAGAGAACGAAAAAATCCCCACAAATGATGACAACACAAAAATATTGAAACCCAAAATAATTCAGCACAACAGTTGAAGCGAGACAAAAAACATGACAAAACGAAAAAACAAACAAAAAAAAAATAATTGAAAATTTTCATGACTATTGATTCAATATCATATTTAAGCAAGTCAGTACCATGCTGTAACGTATTATGCAAAATATGTGCTGGGCAACCAACTCCTACGATGTCTCTACGGAGCCTGATTTTTAGAAATGAATACACATTTCGTCCCTCTTTTCTGTTCAACCCACCAAAGTTAACGTTTGCATTGTCTCCAGAATACGCAACACATTTCGAGGCAAGGCCATATTTTTCTAAGGTCATCAAAATAAAATTTGTTATAGTATCTGACTTTGTTTTCTAGGGCTTGTATTTCAATTACCTTGGTTTTTGTCCCGCCTTATTTCCAGTCAAAATATTGAATAAGAATGGGAAATATCTTCATTGATCCATGGTTGCTGGCGTCTGTAGCGACACCAAAACATGAAATACTTCCCAATGTCTCAACAACAATGTCGGTTGCATGAGGAGCAATGACTTTTCGAATAATTGCTTCGGCTTTAGTTCTAGCACAATAAATATTTTTTGCAGTTTTCGATTCTCACAAAAATTTTTCTGTTCAGGCTAGTCGTACAATCCATTGACTTAAAAGAATGGTGGTGCTTAATGGTGTGAAACGCCAATGCTTCTTCTGCGGCGCTTACATTACTGTTTTCTTCATTTACAAAATAAGAACTTACTGTTGTAGTTGATGAAGAGCTGCGAACAATTTTCCTGTGTTTCTCACTACTCACGTGGCGTTCCAAGTCTGTAGAACCTTTATTCGCTACCGAAACGTAACAGTCGCACAACACACACTTAGCTTCATGTTCAGTTCTTCCACAAACAAAATTTGGGAATTTAGTTTTTAAAGTGTCACTAAATTTACACTTTATTTTAGACATTGTTTCACACTACTACAAGTTAGCGCCGCATTAATGCATAAACAATTAGAAAATGATGTGGCTTTTACAAACGCAGAAACGACTTGTGGACTTGTGGTTGTTACACCACAGAATTCATCGATTCAACACAAACTAAGCATGCGCTGTGTCCAGCATGTATGCGTTGAGCTGGCCGTTCACAGTTCATCCTCCTGCCATCTATAATTATTTACAATAAACTTGCAACACACCACACGTGCTACCTGTCAAGCTGTCATAGAACTACTTACTAGTGGGGTGACTGTGCGGACAGCGCATTAGAGCGCACCACGCGCTTTACTCAGAGTGTAACTGCAGGAATTATCTCACTTTATAAAAAAGCTGGACATTTTGGAGCATTAAGGAAAATCTGGCCGGACGCAAAAAAATACATAAAATGGACATATCCTCCTTTTGCCGGACGTCTGGTAACCCTACTTGCAGGCAGCTTTCAGACCTTTTCCTGACAATGTTGGTTCTTCAACAAAACGGATCCAGATCGGGTCCTTCTTTCTTCCAGCCATTTCAACTATACACAATGATGCCAAAGAACTGAAAATTTCCTTCCTACATTTCTAAAAATAGCATTTGACATTGTTGGAAGACAAACCTGTTGCCAAGGAGATCTGACACACACACACAACACAAACACATGAGGTGGAGGAGAGAAGAGAGAAAATGAGGTGGCATTTAAAGGTACATTCCACCCACCTATATTTAACAAGTGTTTCAAAATAACTATAAATACATTGTAGAATAAATTAAGTACTATTCAATTTTCATTCTATCTTTGCAGCAGTCATTTTTTATATAAGAAGGCATGATTACTTGATTTAAACAATACATTATAGGAAATATTAACGTTCATATTATAAATTGATTTTTTTCACTGATTTAAAAAAAATCACATGATTTTAATCATGATTAAAATCACGATTTAAATCATGCTGATTAAAATCAACATACCCTGCATGCCGATAAGCCAAAAATGACAACCGTAAGTAAAAATTAGTACAATTATTTGTGCGCATATGTAGCAGATAATCCGTGAAGCACAAATGTATTTTAAATACAGGTTTTTGTAAAGAGGTGTATATCAAGTTTTGGAAAATCTACAAAATTTGTTTTTCTTGCAAGTCTAAAATGATGAATTTTCAAACAAAAATTGAGGAATGTTACTTTATTAAACATCTAGCAATATTGTAGTAGATTATTAAGTTTTTTTTACACTTGAATGGTATTTTACACTATTTTTGCAAAAAAAAAAAATTATATTAAAAATATGCAAAAATAGCATTTTAGTTGAAAATTAGCAAAAAAAAATCGCATCTATCACAAGTTGTGAATTTTCCCGGCCCCTATTTAGGGTGAATATTCACTAAACATGCTTTTGATTTTGTACATTTGAAATATGCCTGGAATCGGTCATAAAATACAAAATCCAATTCATGAAACAAGTGAATAATTTTTTAAAAGCTAAACTATTATATGGAAAATTAAAAATTAAATTGTGTAGACTTGTGTGATTCAACTTAGCATGCCATCATATTCTGCTCTAAACTTTTATGTCTCAATCTGTCGCTATCAGTCACTCGCATCACACTAGGTTTTTATTAATTTACTACAAGAATTGAGTATTATCCCTATCCATAATTTTAAGTAGATTATTTGTATTTTAAGTTGTATGGGTTAGACTGTTGTTCAGTAGCAGTAAACCACACAATTCTTGTATAGGTAAGTCACTGATGTTACACTTGTGATGTGTAAAATATTTTGGATATTTAGTCAAGTGTGTGTGTTCGTACACAACTGTATGTATATACACACACATGCACATGCACATAGGCACGCATATGCATACGGGGCATCCCACATTATTTCCCATACCTAAACTCAATTTTTAACTGATATTAAAGATACGTTCACATTTTTCAGGTGAAGAAATCTTTGTCAGAATCCTGTGATCACCTTTATAAAAATGCCTTAAACATGATTTTATTGTAGTTTTTTTGACACTGTTGTTTATAATTTGCAAAACATGCATGGATATTAAAGTATAGTATTGCTTGCTTACATGCAAATTTCCTCCACCCCAGAGAATTCTTTGGCTATTAACCTATAACTAAGAAGTAAAAATTGAGAATTAATGAAAAAAATATTGTAAAGAACGGCGAATGATATTTCTGAAATACCTAATACTTTTTTTATGTTATACTTATTTAGTCATGTTGAGGGTAAATTTTTAGTAAGGAACGAAAATGCTACGAAGTGCGTATTCACCAAGAACGTAAGTTTAACATAGATATAATTAATTCTGTATCCACTGTGCTGTAAAATATTTTTTTTTGTTACATAAGATTTTTAATTTTTTAATTTTATGTTTCCAGATAACAGAATTTTAGTCTTACATATTGGCACCATTCTTGTGTTTAAGGACCAATAGTTTATTATACTTATTTGACAATAACATCGACAATAACAATAATAAATGTGCGTATCTAGTTCAGATGTGAAGGAAAGAATCATACTAGTACTTCATTTTCAGGCAGGCCGAATAAATGACTATGTATATTCCTGACATTGCCAAAAAAAAAGTAAGTGCATTCTTGGTTTGTTAGAAGGAGAGGAAGTATTTTTTTTTGAAAGCATAGGAAAAAACAGGGGGGAGAATGACCATAAAGGTCTCCATCCATGCATATGTTTAAAGGGTTTCATTGGAACGACTCGTTGGAACAGCTCAGAGATCACTGCATTAGATTACACCAGTTGGCCTACATAACTGGTGGGAGAGCTTAATTAACATTAGCATTACACAACAAACTACACCATAAGGTATACTTTAGGCCCAGGTGTCATATTATCTCACAATACATGCACCCCACCCGTTGATCCAAGTGATTCTAAAAGTGTGGGGTGCATCCATAAATTCAGTGCACAAAGTGAGTTACAGGAACTCAGGTTTCTGGTCGTGCTCAGAGTAAGTGCCCCGGCTGGCAATATGACGGATGGGCGGTGGCGGAAATGACCCTCCTGGGTCTCCCGATTGTTATCCAAACAACATTCATGCAGGGATGTCCAATAGATTTGTAGTTTACTATCTGTGATGTGATTTTTTAACTTACCCACAAATGAGACACTAAGAAGAAGCACACAAATAGGGAAATTAAGTTATGGTATTAATACAAAAAAGAATTATTGATTAGAAAAGAAACAAGAAAGTATACAATATATTTTAAATTATAAACACAAAAAAATATAAATTTATCAAGGTAAAACTCAACAAGTGCAAAATAAAATTGACTGATAGAAAAATAAACATAAGATAAATCTGGAACTGAAACATGCTTGCAAGACTCTCAGTTTCAGAAGTAATATTTTGTGCAAAAAGATTTTTTCTGCTGTAAAAGGTAGATAGTAATGAAAATTCTTATAAAATGCTTATATTTAAGAAAGGTTTTAGTTTAAACATAGCAAAGAAACTACATTTTATTTGTGAAGATGAATATTGCAATAGTCATAGCCTTATTTGAAATGTAAAATTTATATATAAATTAATAGGTTAGTGTTTAGTTTAACAACACTCATGTATTTAAGAATAAAAAGTAAATAAATTTTTCTTATTAAACTTTAATATTGAAAAAAAAAAAATCTTTCATTTGAGGTTTGGAATTGGCATGCACACACAACGTGCAGTTCTATAAAATTACAAGAATACTCATTAAAACACCTTTAGTTGGACAAGGCTACAGCATTCATTTGGTCCAAATCTCATTAATAAAGATATTGTTTATAATTTTTTTTTTAACGCCAAGGTTGTGATTGTCATTTCTGCATTAAAAGTAAAAAAAATGTAAATTAAGCCACTTTAATGTTAAATGAAAGGCAAAGACATCAAGGTATGCTAAAATTGTTATTTTAACGTACTTGTATAAAGTATCAACAGAACAATATTTTCTAATTGAGGCCAGGAAGACAGTGTGAGCGGTCTTATTGCTGTTTGTCGGCATTAAAAGTGTCGTCTCAAACACAAATTCTGACAAGTACATGTTGTTAGGAAAGGTCACAGCTTTAATTTTTTACATGTCTTACTTTCAGCCAATCCCATTTTTTGATTTTTATAGAGGTTAATTTCATATATATAGATTAATTTTTAAAAAAAATTTTAGTTTTTCAAAAACTTATTAATTTTCTGTTTCTGAGTAATATGAAGAATTTTAGAATTTTTATATATTTGTTAGACTTTTAAATACTACTCATTTTAATTAAACTAATAGAAATAGTGGTATGTTTTCAAGCTGCACAGTATATTTTACTCCCACAGTGTATGGCGCCATGTTTTGCTGTTGCAGCTCAGCACATTTTCTTGACCCCGGTCCATATAGCAACCATGGAGTTAGCAACAACCTGGTGAGGTATTTAAATATTAATTAAAATATTTAAGTGATTCTCAAGATTATATATAAACATGTGAACAAATAAAATAATATATATATTTTTTAAAGTGTCCAAATTTAACCAAACATAATAATTTAAAACAAAGTCTGGAATGACTAGTTTTGTTCGCAGCTGTTGCCATCTACAGGATGTACAAAATAGCTGATTAGGAAACCATTCTGCCCATTTAAGTTACATATAAGTTACATATATCTGAAAGATTGTAAAATTATTGTTGTTTTTCTTTACCGGCATACAATCACTGACTGCACTGCCATCTATGAATCTACAAATGAATATACATGATCGAAAGTGCATGACAATAGTATGTATTGAAAAATATTGATGGTCAATGGTTTTGTAAGCTCGAACGTAGGCACCAAATAACTATCAGTCTCTCATAGTAAATTATTAATAATAATAATCAACGTCACTGGCCTTGTTTATTGCCAAGATGCTCAATACAATTTTGGAATGCTGGAAGGTTTTTTTATTTCATAATAAATACAATTCTTCTTTACATTATGGACTTACACCTGCTAATTTCAGTTTCTATAGTTATTTTAGTTTCTTTCCCTGTCCCAACTCCTAGAGCAATCCTTAGAGTAACAGAGTCATGCTAGAGAGTGGGAATGAAACAGTGTTTCTTGCAACATGAGCATGTTTATCACATCTCTAAATGAATGCAATGTTGGTAAAAGATCGCCGGTGTTACCCAATAGCAATTGGCACGTCTGTGTTTACAATTCTACTGCGGTGACCTTGGTGGGTTAAGATGCACGTGAAGATTCCTCAACTCGCTTGGGGGCAAAAGTCACTTGATAACTTCTAATGCCATGACCTATCATGTGCAAAGAGAACAACTTGACCACGCTCCAGTAACAAAGAGTATCTCTGTTTGAAAACTTTTGACGAGAGTAGGCCTACAAAGAATGTACACTTTCAGATATGATTTACAATACCCGTGTTAATAAACTTAAGCCCTCACCATTTGCATATCGGAAACAGACTGAATTATGGCAAAATTAAATTCAGCAGGGTAAAATATGAAATGATGAAAATCAGTCATCTTTAGAACACTTACTCAAAAGCTAAATTCAGTCATAATAATTTTATGCTCTAGTCAAAAGGACCCAAACACAGTACTAACTAGTGACTGAGAATTGAAATTCTACTGTAAAATAACCTATTTTCCAAAGGAAAAAGCAATCTTATGAGATCAAGTTCTTATGCGTGTACATTTTAGTTTTATATGTATTGTTAAGAGGATACTAAAGACGAGGCAATGAAGCAGGCCATTGCAGCGAGGATCCAGGGGAGGCCCTAGCTCTCGGACAGGTAGCACCCGACCCTCTGCAGTAATCCGATTAGGAGCGGTGCCTCTCTCCCCGAGTCTTGAAGGCTCGGCACATTCCCAGAGCCCCATGTGCGCGAAGTTGCGTAACTAGGATGCTGTTGTGCGAGGAGCTTCGAGTGTTTACTCTGGGATTCTGATGATACGACACTTCGGAGGGATACGAGACCTTTCCAGGTTGGGACTTGGCAGGTATTTAAGACGGAGGCCGACCTGTGATGAGTAGTGTGGGAGTGACAATGGCTGGTAGAGACAATAGCAGATCCTCGGAGTGATCTGCGAGCGAAGTGAAGTGAAGAGGGTGAATGACCCTTGGTGAACGATAATGGACGGCGAGCGATGGGCTTCGTGTATGAAGATTGGTGCATCGGGGACTGAAGCATGTGAGATAGTGTTGTATGTGCGGTGGATGAGTGAGTAGTGTGAGGCAGTGTGTTGAGGCAGAGGTGTGCAGTAAGAGACAAGCAGTAGGGAGGGCCACTGTCAAGCCAAACTCCAATGGGGAGAGTAAATAGTAGACCTAGTGAAAGAGTGATTAATTTGTGGACAGACAACTAAATTGTTATAACTTAATGAATAGTGTATATTAGGTAATAATTAAAACTATATTTAATTAATTGGGCTATCATTTCTGAGCCTGTTTTCCCACTTGTAACACTATACAGTTCATTGCAAAAAGTATTCGTCCATGAGGTAGGTTGAGACGGGAATTAATAAAAATATTTATCATCAACTTTACTCTATGTTTTATACAAGTAGTCCGTCAAAATGCCTTTTGACTACTAACATAAACAAAAAAATATGTTTTACGTTTGTGGAATATTATTCATCCACTTTGTTCACTGTGTTGAATCATGTGATATGTAGAATTGAGACAAAAACTTATCAGATGCACTGATTCGGTGTTTAAGTGTTTACTTGAGTGTCTTGAGTTAGCAACCACTTGAAGGGTAGAATGGGCAAGAAAAAATGAACGAACTGTTGTTGAAATTATGGCTGTATCCGTGCTGGTTACTTATAGCTTGGCCACACGTCACAAAAAGTGCACTTGTTCACGAACTGCTAACATTATAAAGGCAAAGAGTTTTATCTTTGAATATATATACTGTATAGAAGTCGCCAGCCCAGGTTAAAATTTCTAATACGGTTTTGAGGTAGTTGGTTAATTCACCGCCGCAATCGCCACCATATCTAGGGCATCGACTTGTGGTGGTCCCTAGCGGACAAGTGTCGAACTCTTCAAACACCCCTTCCCCTCCCCTTGAACGACCTTGAGCTGCAGTGAATGATAGATGGGGGGTGCGGGGAATACAGCGGGCGACAGCGCTGCGCTCTAACGTGTACATAACAACTAAGACGATACAGGGCGTTACGGCAGCGCACTGCAGTGGTGAAGTTCCCAAGCTGCTCATCATATGCTTCTGAAAAACGTAGAGTAAATCCTATCCACTCGCGACTTCTATACAGTATATATATTCAAAGGTTTTATAAACCTAAAGTTTTTAAAATTAAATGTTTATTCTTGGGAATGAGTACCCACTTATTCTAAATGAATTTAAACAAATGACAAGCATAAATAATAGGACACAAGCACCTAATTCCTTTAAATAATTTCAAATTTATTACTTGCAGTTTGCTTCTCATAAGGCAGACTACTAGTATTACAACCTTAACAACATTACAACATATTTTCTTTTACAAAATTAATACCTAGAATGCAGAATAGTTCATAACACAATACCTTGACACCTTTTCCAATTTGGGCCACAATTAGTAAACTAAATACACATAAATTGCCAAACGTATCAATTAACATCATGATGTATTTTTCAGAAATGTTCTTAAAATGCTTTCATTACAAAATAACTCTAAACTAGCACTCTTGAATTGTTAAAATAAAATAAAAATTATCTTCCATAATTGTTTTGCTAAAATCGCAATAAATTTTACGGATTTTTCATAATGGTTCTCATCCAGATTAAATAACTTTTAAATAAAAAATAAATTATGTGGTAGATTAACCTTTTGTCTGTCCAGACAACGGGGTCAGTACGGGACATGTCACAACCACTCCAGTCAGTTCCAGAATGACTGCCAAAGGTATAAAAGCGGCAATGCTGGCCTCCACAGAAGTTCTGAGAGTTCCAAAAAGCGAGAGCGTGAAGTGCGTGTTTGGCAAGCGGCATGACTCAGAGTGACGGGAATGTGCATCTGTGACTGAGTGCCACAAGACTGTGTGTATGGGGTGAACCACTGTTGAGCCTAGCTCCAGTGAAGAGTGCGAACGGTGGATTGGACAGATATTTAGTGATTTATGAACATAAATTTTTAAGTGCAAGTGACTTGAGAACAGACATTAAGTGTGGTAATTTATTCAATAATGTAAATATTAGTAGTAAATAAAACTATAAAAATTGGGCTATCTTTACAAATCCATTTCCTCCACTCATAACATTTTGATATCCAAAGTGGGATGGCCTTAGTTAAATGATTTAGGATTTAATAGACAGTGAATTAAAAAAAATTATAATTTCAATTTTCGAAATTGAAATTAGAGTTAGGAACTTTAGTTAGTTTTGAGTGTAGTTGTAGTGAAGTTAGTGTTAGTTTTTAGTAGAAGTTTAGTTTAGCTTGTAGGTGATATTAAAATGTAGTTCATAGGACAGTAGTGATATTGACAGGCTGATAGTGAATGTGGACAAGAAAGATGGCTGAATTTAAGAGTAATGGCTTTCTTATCTGAGTTGATCAATGATATGAAGGAAATGAAGAAAGGCCAGGAAGAAATGAAGAGTGGCCAATGAGATGAAGAATGAAGTAAAGATCAGCCAAGAAGGGGTGAAGAATGCTTTGAAGACTGAGATTGAGGTCATGAAGAAGAACCAAGAAGAACTATAGAGGGGTCCACTCTAGCTGCTGCAGACCATACCAGTTTCAGATCAGAAAAACTATGGAGAACTATTAGAAGCCCTTGAGCTGAGGTTTGGCGACCAATACATGGGCAAGGTGTATAGAACTGCCCCGAAGACATGTCAACAGCTATCTTCGGAAAAGCCGACATTGAGTGGCTCGTGCACCTCGCCTACCCAGAAGCTCTTGCAGTGTTCCGACAGCCTAGCCAGCAGTGCATTTGTAGACGGATGCAGAGATGCGGAGATTCAGCAGACACTCCATTTGGCCCCACACGGGAAAACTGCGATGATTGGCCAATGCCCTGGAAATCTAAGCTTCATGCAGTGTTTCAGAAACACAAACATCAGGAGAATGAGAGTTAGACTAGAGCCCTTCCATGCAGGAATGTGAGAAATACCATGAATGAATGCTGCGCCGGCACGCCCATATAGGCTAACAAGGCAACCGCCTAGGGCGCCAAGTAGCTGGGGGCGGCGCAGCACGACACATAACAGCTGATATAATATGTTTAATGATTATTGAAACTAGATGAAAATGGATTTTTGTAATAGTTTGGAATGCTTATATTGATATAAGTAATTATTTAAAGTCCACGGTGACCTGTTTATGATTTGTAATAAGTATAAAAGTAAAAAAAAACACAAGCCTGCTTACATTAGATTGTTGACAAAATCTTAGGCTTACGTGATGTATTTTGAGGCAAGGAAAATTTTTTTTGGGGTGTCTGGCGGGGGGGGGGGGGGTAATTAAGGTTTTTTGCCTAGGGCGCCAATTTACCTTGCACCGGCCCTGAATGAATGGAATATTATCAGGGCATTGAAGAAGCTACTAAATGATACTCAAGGTTTCCTGGTCCAAGGAGCAGGAGGACGCCTGCAGGCCTTTGTCTGCCAAGAACTAGGACACATTGACATGGCCTCAAGAAGAGCAGCAGGAAGAGCAACAGGGAAACGAACAGTAACAGGTGTGAGGGGGCGCACACCAGCTCTACAAGAAATGGTAGCCTCTAGGTTTTTTTTCCTTATCTTTACTTCGTTGAGGCCATGGCAGTTTGTTGCTTAGTGAATGGATCAATGGCAGACAGTGTTTACATACTGTTGGCATGGGGCATCGCCATCTATAGTTTGCACAGACATTGTAAGCAGGGAAAAGCTGAAGAGAACACCCATCCCATACAGACTTAAAACAGCTACTGGAGATACTTCATTCTTGCATGAACAGCTGGAATTGGGAGGTAAGGATAGGGACTTTGATATAATCACAGTCGTGATATCACTGCTGAGGTAATCCTAGGAGTGGACATCATGAACGATACGGATTCGTTATTGACATGGAAGAGCAGGTACTGCGTATTAAAGATGAGGAGGTGACCGTGTTTACCCCCAACCAATTGGAAGTTCTGTAATGCAAGTGGTAGTTAGCGAATCTGTTTCAATTTCATCAGACTATGAGCATATAATAGTAGATAGGATAATGGGAGACCTTAGTGGCAACATGAGCTACCTGATTGATTGAATCAGATATGACATTAGAATTAGAGAAGCTCCTGGTCGCTCGAAACTTTGCAAAGGTTGGTCAGGTTGTACCAGTCAGGGTGGCCAACCTCGATTCGCGAAGAAGGGATATGTAATTTCCTGAAACTTTTGAGAGATTGATGGAACTTGTGCCATGTGGCTTGACTTGGAAAGCATGCCTAGTATACCTGGACGACATTATTGAGGTGGGAAATACAGGAAAATAACATTTTCTAATCCTTTAGGATGTGTTCGACAGGCTTAACCATGTACTACTTAGTTAACATGCTTCACCATGCATAACTTAAGGTCTAAGAAGTGTTTTGTTCCAGCATGTGGTTACATTCCTGGGACATATTGTATCACAGGATGGAATGCGAACAGATCCTGAGAATATCAGGTCAGTTAAGGAGTGGCCTCAACCAAAGAATAAGATTGCTGTGAGGAGTTTCTTGGGACCCTCTGCATACTTTAGGCAGCTTGTGCCTGGGTTCTCAGCAGTCACAAAACCACTGCATCAGCTGACTGAGGACAAGATACAATTTTTGTGGACTTCAGCATCTGAAACTGCTTTTTGGAACCTTCAGGAATCCCTGTGTACTAGCCCCATACTGGCCTACCCCTGCCAACATGGAGAGTATATCCTCGACACGGATGCAAGCGGAGATGGTTTGGGTGCTGTGCTCTCCCAGGTTCAATTTGGAAATGAACGAGTTATAGTAAACTATAGCAAAGTTTTGTCTAAGCCTGAACACAGGTATTGTGTCAAGAAGAAAACTCCTGGCTGTACTGAAGTTCCTGCAAGATTTCTACAAATATTTATATGGGAGAAAATCCCTTTTACACACCGACCATGCCGCACTGAAGTGGCTGTTACAATACAAGAATCCAAAGGGACAACTTGCTCGGTGGATTGAACAGATAAAGCAATATGGTTGTCGAATAGAACACAGGAGAGAGCGAATTTACAACAATGCCGATGTTCTCACCCGAAGACCTTGTAAGGTAGACCATAAGCATTTCTAAAGAGCAGGGAAAATGAGGGAATCGAAGATGCCCAGCGATCAATCATAACTAACAGGGAAAATAAATGGGATAATGCCAGCTTAAAAGCATCTCAGCTACAAGATCTGGACCTGGGACCCATTATAAGCTGGTCAGAGAATGGAACTGAATGTTCATTATGTCATGAGATATCCAGTGACCGACGGGCTGTGAAAGCTTATTGGTCACAGTGGGATTCCTTAAGGATGGTGAATGGGCTACTATTTAGTGCATGGGAGAGTCCAAATGGAAAAGTAGTTACCATGCAACTACTTCTGATGAATCTAGTGGCAGAGGTGTTGAAATAAATCCATGATGTTACCTCTGGCGGTCACCTAGAGGTGAAAAAAACTGTAGCCAAGAGCCATCAATGCTATTATTGGTTGAAGTTTCGCCAGGATGTGGAGACTTGGTGTAGACAATGCGAAATATGCTTGGCTATAAAAAGTCCACAACACCGGAGTCATTGGAAATTGAGGCCAACAGTGTGTGAGCTCCCTTTGAGACAATTGGCAATCGACATCACTAGATCATTTCCCAAAACTAAAGATTGTAACCGGTATATTCTGGTAGCAATGGATTCAGTAAGTAGCCAGAGGTTTATGCACTTAGTAACCAAGAAGCTACTACTGTTGCGAATGCACTAGTCAACAACTTCATTTGGAATACAAATGGAGCTACACGCAGACCAAGGCCACAATTTTAAGTTGACAGTGTTTCAGGTAGTGTGTCGGTTGCTGGGAATAATTAATTCCAGGACTAAAGCCCTACACCCTCAGTCCGATCGAATAGTGGAGAGGTGCAACATAACTTTCGAACACCTTGACAAAGTTGTGGCCGACCACCAACAGGATTGGGACCAACACATCCAGTTATTCCTATGGCTTATAGGGCTGCCATCCATGAAACCACTGGACAGACCCTTGCGAGTATTGTGTTTGGACAGAAGTTGAGGTTTCCCTGTAATGTCAAGTTCGGCCGTCCTCGCTAGATCCGACCAGCATTGACTATGCCAGTAATTTGGGGTAGCATATGCTAATCATACATGATCAAGCTCTCAAGAACCTCCGATTAGCGACAGACGGAATGAAGACGAGGTATGACCAGAAGGCTAACTCGACTGGTTATCAGGAAGACAATTTAGAGTGGCTGTATAACCCACAGCGAAGGAAGGGCAGGTGCCCTAAGCTTCAAGCCCCATGAGAAGGCCCATTTGAAGTTCTGAAATGTATGTGGTCTATTGCATCCAGAGAGGGAAAAGAAAATGAATGAAAGTGGTACTTGGACCGATTTAGAGAATATGCCAGAATAGATGTGTTACCTGCTTGATTAATGAGCGCCTTCTCTGACATCCATCACGGACCTGTGGCTCCTAAACACCGTCAAAACACTTTGCAACTTTACAAAGAAATTATTTTTAAACTGGTTGTTAAAGTTTTTTTTGGAAGTATACAAATAAAAATTTATTACTAATGTTTGAAGGTGTGGCTTGAATAAGCTTTGTTATTCTGGATGCTTTGAGCGTTGGTTCGGCCTGGGATGACGCGACACATCACAACCACTCCAGTCGGTTCCAGAAGAATGACTGTAAATGGTATAAAAGCGGTGACGCCGACCTCCTCGGGGAGTTCCGAGAGTTCCAACAGGCGAGTAGCATGATGCAGAGCAAAGGGATTGTGCATGTGTGTTTCTGAGTAAGGCGAAACTGTGTGTGTGGACAGGTGCGAGATATGGGGCAAACCAATGTTGAGCCTAGCTCCAATGAGGAGTGTGAACTGTAGACTTGACAGATATTTAGTGATTTATGAACATACATTTTTAAGTGCGAGTGATTTGTGAACAGACATTTTTAGTACGTAATGTAAATATTAGTAATAAATAAAACTATAAAATTAATTGGGCTATCCTTACGAACCCATTCCCCCCCTCTCGTATTAATACTAACTCTACCTATAAGCAACAACAAAATTGAAAGTGTGCATAATGAACTTGGTGTTAATATTACCAAAATTATGAAAACTCGCAAGCTAAAAATATTACATTTACAGTTGGTTGATTATTTGGCAAATTACATAAACAACTTTTTAACATGATTATCAAAGAACATAAAAAAATCCAAAATACTAAGTCTCATGAGAGACACTTTAACACACTAAGTTCACGTTTGGGATTAATAAAAAAGTATTAATCAGGCTCGGTAGCAAGCCAAAGCCCTAAATGGAATATTACAGTCTCCGTGTTAACATCTGTTGGTTATAGTGGCCTTAAAACTTGTATCTTGCATTTCAGTAACCACAATCCCTTGTAGTAATTTGGCAGCGGTGTATTCATCCAGTTCCCTTTGCAGTTGAAGACCGCTCCAGCGAGTCCACGGCAGAATTCAGACGTCCCAGGTTTCCACCTCCCGCTCCACGTATCCCATGTATGTAAGTCCGCAGACACAAGTCCACAACAGCCGTTCTCTATACAGATGGTTACACAAGGACTCACTTCAACTCGCTGCTTCTGCCAAAAACTTTACTATGTGTGTGCCCTTAATAAGATACAGCAATACCGGGGGTTGCCACTCGCATGCATTCGTTCTCGTCGGACAATTTCAGATACTGATGTAACCAAACGTAAACACAAATTGTGTAAACTCGCAAATCACAAAACGGCTGTTATTTTCATAAACGTCCTTATGTGTTAAGTCCAAATCAGCATAGTCAGTTTCACAATACGTAAGCGTAACTTCACTTACGCAACTCTTTGTAAGCCACTTTGGGGTATAGTACTTGCTTAAAATCGTGTCTAGGGATGTTGCCACCAAATGCTGCCAACCACTGACAAGCTCAAACTACATCAGCTGCTACGAAACGTCAGTTATGCCCTATATGACCTTACGTCCAACCGTATGCGTTAAGTCATGTATACTCTGCTGTGACAGAATGGCTATGTCCCACTCGGACTTAGAATTTCTCCAATACCTGCTGCAGTGATTATTCACCTCTATAAATTTCCATGAGTAGCATCACACTGAAAATAATTCTATCACCAAACATAAAGCAGACACTCGGCGTCACACCAATCCTGGGTGTTCCAAAGGCGATCAGTGAGGGTAACGACGTGCGGCGAGTCGGAGCGTCGGGGCGACGTAACGACGTTCTTCGGTGGGCGACTGCACTCCAGCAGCCTAAACAGGAGTTTATATACTCGTCTGGACTGCCGTTAGGGCAACCTAGAAGGTATTTTAAAAATCTTTTACAACCTCGCTACGATGGCCGCCTTCCGTTGATATCACAACTGGTGTTGACACTGGAGCCATTGTTTTCTCGCAGGGACACTTTTTCTCATCCGCGTCGCGGGTTGCCTACTCCACAGGCTTCCTGAACAGTGTGCTAAGACAAGAGCTAGTAACACGGTAAAAATCATACCCAGGCAAAAAAAGGGGGGGAGGAATTAACCAAAGGGCATAAAAAACTGTCAGCGGCGCATCTGACGTAATTCGTGCCATGTCAGAACTCGTTGATTGAAAACTCTAAAATGCTTATAACCTTATCAACAGGTGGCACGAGTGGTTCGAAAATTGGTGGAGTTATTTTCATCAGAAATGTTCCAAATTAGACACCACCTCCATGTGATCAGACTACTGGTCTAATAGGCGAGTCACACACAATGTGCTGCTGGCGAGTTAAATATGGGTATAGAATATTCCAAACTTATTGACAAGTAATAGTTTTTTTTTTAAATTACAAACATACGCGTTCCACATTCCCGTACGTAAATTGACGAGTCGGAGAGTGAATGTGTCTAAGGAAAGTGCACCATTGAGCAATGCGTTCGGGGTGTCCGCAAAGAAAAAGCAAATGTTCATCAAACGCGAAAGTTTTTAAAGAGCTTAGGCTATTTGGCAGTCTAGTTTTAATAAAATAACCACAATAAGTTAAACTTTTTTTTAAAGATGCACATATACTGCGTCATACCTGTGCGTGTAACGGAGGCACTTTATGTTTCATACACAGAGTTTGCAGTCCAGTTAAAATATTTGCAATTGCAAAATTTGCAAAATTAAGCAGTTAATTTATTTTTACAGTCACACATCAGGTGTGGGGATTGTGCTGTTGCAAATACGAGTTATTCAAAAGCTAAATGAGCTCGATAGGCCTACTTGTTGACCACTCTATAAACTGTAGCGTATTTGTTAATTTAAGGTCCCATTTTTCTCGAATATAGTCCTTAACAGTCAGTTTCACTATCACTTCCTTTCAGTCAAGTGTCTGTTCTTTCATCTTCCCCACACTGAAAGCAACAACGTGGTTTACTACACCATGCATTCAGCATTATCATTCCTAGCTGCGAATATGATCAGATGTCGATTATGTTCGCAGCGATTGCGGCATTGGACGTCTGAGTATTTACCTATGTGTATGCTCATAAATAATGTGCGCGTTTGTGTTTTGGATGTACACATACACAAACAAACACACACTCTTTTTTGTGCACTATTACGTGGTTAGTGAGTGTAGTTTGGGAGTGACATTAGGCACTTATTAACTTTATACCACTTTACAAGTGTCGAAAAATCACACTCAAATGAAAACATACACTGAATGTACATATATTTTAGCTGCCACAATTAATTGTTATTTTATTAGCTCCACAGCCCTGTATTCATATGAAAGGTACATACGCAGTGACAGATGCAGAATTTTTTTTGTGGTTGATGAGATGGAGAGAGAGAATGAGGGAGAGAGAAAGAGTGAGAATGAGCGAGAGAGGGATAGAGAGAGGATTTTAAAAAAAAATGTGAATGTGTATTTTAGTATTCACTAGAGATGTGTACCATCTAAACTCGGCAACGCGCAAATTAATGTGTTCTCATATTGCAAATCAACTTATAATATGAAACTCGTATATTGAATTTAACGTAGTATTCTTAAATATAATGCCGAGTTATTAAATATCAGAAAATTGTGTTTACAACTACATTTCTTGACGCGAATAACACTTAGTTTCCGCACCCGCTGCTAGAATCGCTGCCGGAGAAACTACGTCGACTATCAATTCATTCAATTTGCAGAGCGAAAGGTTAAGAAAACATTTCCAAATAAATCGAAAAATAATTTAAAAATAGTAAACACCGGCTTTGGATCTGATTTTTGATAAGAAATTGTAATAAAATACTGCCAATCTTGTTAATATTCATTAAACAGTTAATACTATAACGTTTCCCTCTGTCTATATGAACTTTAGTCCGCGCCATCCACCACAGATGGCAGCATCGTGATTACACATTTCCGTTCCATGCGACTTCCGGTCCCTTCACGAAATTACTACCACCAAATGCCGTATACCGAAAGCTAAGATGTTACACATAAAAAAAGAACAGAAAAAATTCGAAATGTTAACATGGGTATTAAAAAAAAACTTACAATAGTATTGACAGTAAAACACTGCCATGTGGGCTTACAGTAGCTGTTGGCGACGTGGCTTCTCGCACAGTTGAAATTGCAGGTGTTGTAACATCTCATCGTGTATCACACAAAATAATCTACTGCTTCCACTGATATCTTGCAAATTTTTTCCCAACTTTGTCTTGGGGGGGGGGGGGGGCTATATCTCCCCTTACCATCCCTGGACCGTCACTTTACATACTGATCAGTACCGCTGTATGTGATATTGAGATCACGTATGTAAGTGCCAGTGTTTTTCGATGGAATGTGCCGTGGCAAGTTTTTCTATGGCAACATCTTATCTCGCCCCAGTTAACTGAACTAGTACACTTCGTTCCCAGTCAGAGATTGTGAGCTGCCACTTGAGCGAGGTCTCGTGATCCAGCTATTTCGTGTGCCATCCACACAGCGTTCCACTGCCATTCCTAGGGTTTATTCGCGCGGGGGCCGAGGAGTAGTTTCGAGTGTAAATAAAGATCTGCATTTTGTCAGGAGGCTAGCTTAAGCAGTCAAACCTCTTAAATGCGGATCAACACAACGTACCTTCAGAAACACTTTTGAATCATAATGTCACCTTTCGACTCAGGCCGTGTCCGAATTCAAGTACGTAGTTGTATACTTGCGACCTTGCGTACTTCACTTGTTCTTGTGGTATACTTGACGAATCAGGATAGGTTCAGTTTCTGGCCTTTTCAAACTGTATTAGCCAGTTGAACAGGTTGTTTATATCACAAATTTTATCTGAAAAAATATTCTACTGTAATTAGTAATTTTTAACTCTTCATTGGTGTCACACAAATTGACTGCAATTTACTTTATGAATCCACCCTTGTTTCGTAATTACGATCGGTATGCATGTGCTTGTATTTAATGAAACTTCATTATAAATACGTTCAAATATATTTTATTTAATACCCATCAGATTTAAAGTGAAAATTTATTTTAGAAGCTTTTAAACTACTAAAATTTTGATCAAATGTAACCTAATAAACATTAAACAAAATGGCTAGACTTTTTTTTTTCTCGAAGTACTACGTATATTTGCATTCTTGCACACTTCACATCCAGTTCGTACAACCCTTGTGCTGTCACTCCCGGGACAAGTACGTGTACGTGTAAGTATACACTCTGCGTGCGGCGGGACACATGGCGTCATCGTGTGCAGCCAGTGCGAGCACGCGCTCGCTGCACAGCGCAGTGATGTGCGCGCCAATTACAACACCAACTCTGCCTGTGATTCTAGCACAAAATACGCTTTTGTGTTGTAAAATGTTGAGTTTTAAGTTTCTGTATTTGTCTTATGAAACGTAATCGAACTATAATCCCTTTATTTATTGCTTTCTTGTGGAGTCATGCATTTTTCCGCGAAAAGATTTCCAGTCTAGCTGTGTTTTTAAAACATTTGTAGCTTTGTCTGTTTCGTGGTTGGCTGGAGTTAATTCAGGTTCACGTCTATTATCACCACACCAATCCAGATAGGAAGCAAACGCGTTCTGATTGATCCGGTCAAATAGGGCAATGTCTTCTCTTGCGGACGGCCGCCAATTACATGAACAGATTCTGCTAGCTTGTGAATTTCTCATTGCTGAGCCAAGATAGAGTTCTAGTACAAGCCAGAATTTTATGTATTGTTTTTGTAATATATATTTTTTTCATTTTAAATTTTTATTAATTTATTTTTATTTATTAAATATTTTTTTCTGTTATTTTATATCAGAGAAAAGTTTGATGGTTTTCTCCTTGTGCTCCCGATTATTCTTGTCAATATGTTTGCTCCTGATTATTCTTGTCAATATGATGATGTATTTTTCCGTGTGCTCCTGATTATTCCTGAGGTTTCTTCAAGTGCTTCTGTCTATTCTGAGAAACTGCTCTCTGCATGAAGGATTTTTTTACCTAATGAGTCATGACATTTTATTTGGAGTTACATTTAATTCGTGAATTTCTGCTACTAAATCAGCACTTGCAATTTTTTTACCAGGTGGAATTCAAAAATTAAACAACCATTACTCAGTCAAATAATATACCATGAAACATCTGTGAAGCACTAACATGCTAGACGAACTTCCTTCTCCTTGGTGTCTAGCGAAGCCATCCTTCTTTTGCGATCGTTAGTGAGCATCCTGCATACCACATAAAATAACTAAATAATATTTACCTGTAAGCAACATGTGGTGTCTGTTGTTGACAAGAAGAACTACTTACTACGAGTTGCTTTGCATAAGATAACTTAATTCTCGCTGATGAAATATTTAAAAAATTCAATTTAAGTAATGGTTCCAATTGGAAAACTGGCAGTTTGCATCTAACATTAGTCACAGAAGCTAGCATGGATCAAGGTTTGTTATCTGCAGCTGAATCGGAAGGAAGCCGCTGTAGATACTGTAGCAAGGATTTTGTCATGAGAAGGAATGCTAGACGTCATGAGAAGAATGATTGTGTTAAAAACCCACTACGCAAAATGTTAAGCTGTAATCGGTGTAGCAGGTTGTTAACACGAATTGACAGCTTAAAAAGACATGGTAGAACATGTAAAGCCATGCCTACTTACGGCATAGAGGACATCGATGGATCTATTAGACTAAAGAAGAGTGATCTGCATTACAATAATTTTCCTTGTCTTGGGAGAGATTATGTTCGTGGCTCTTCCGATCTCGACAAAGAACTTAAATTGAAGGATGATGATGATTTATGGAAGAATGAAGACAATGGAAGAATTCTTAACGTGAAAAGTGACAATACATTCAAGCCGAATTCAAGTAGATCTTTCCTACTTTGTAAAAATGATGGACTCCTAAAAAGGAAGCAAGAAGACGATGAAAACACTTCGACATCATCGATATCGAATTCTTACGGTAATCTGGGTGAAGACGATGCCTTCTACGGTGATTGCTACAGTGACTCTGAGGCTGTTGACAACGGCATACACTGTGATGAAGCACCTAAAGCTGACAAGATCGAAGAATGTGGCGGTGTCCTGACCCGAAGCGATGGAAACGACGTGTTATAATAAATAAATCTGATAAAGCTTATTATGATCACTGGGGCGATTGTGATATTAAAAGTATTTATAATGAGCATGCAAGGAAGATGGTGGTAGAAGAGATTGATTACTCATAATGGAAAGATCCAAACATATTGGTTGACCGGCTAAGACATCTACATGGCTCGCTTTGTGCCGGAAACTATTCGTGCATCAAAGAAATATCCTTCATACTCGAAGAACTGAGGGAAGCTGGCTACATACAATAATGGCTTGTTTTACTTGTATTTGTATAATGTTGAGAAATAAATTAAATATTGTAAGTAAAATCTTAATGTTTCATTTCTTGTATTCTGATTTCTAACTAAGCCTGTGTGTTTCCGCTACTGTGTGTGTTCATTCCGTTTCCTGTGTGTACCGTGTGTTCATTCCATTTCCTGTGTGTACTGTGTGTTCATTCCGTTTCCTGTGTGTACCGTGTGTTCATTCCGTTTCCTGTGTGTGCTGTGTGTACATTCCGTTTTCCTGTGTGTACTGTGTGTACATTACGTTTTCCTGTGTGTACTGTGTGTACATTCCGTTTTCCTGTGTACTGTGTGTACTGTGCGTTCATTATGTTTCCTGTGTGTACTGTGTGTTCATTCCCTTTACTATATGTCTGACATTGTTCATGACCCGGTCTGTGGTCCGAAGATGCTTGGTGAAAATTTTAAAGGTTAAAGGTTAAAGTTTTAAAGGTTTAAAGGTTAATCTAAGTATCAAAAACTCGACTTTAATGTTAGGCTTATCGATAGCATATTTAATTCGTTGGTCAGGTATATTGTCTTGTGTTGCTTTTGTAGAGTTAATGATTTATAAACTCTGCGAAAGGTAATGGAAACCAAAATATACAATTTATTTAATATTTAGTTAGATGGCGCCAAATTTCAAGATGGTGGGCACCTCAGTAATAATACATGATTACTGCACTCTAGCGGGTTAGAATAAAACTAGCATGATGGTAATGCACTCTATAAGGCGAGTACACACACAAGATGGTGTCCTCCAGCAGACGAAAACAAGATGATGGCAATGTCCTCTAGCAGGTGGTAGCTCCTGGTAGCATGTACTGAACACAAAATGTCGAATCCATGATGGTCGTCAAGGTCTAAGTCAAATTTCAAGGTCAAGGTCAAATTTGAAGGTCAGGGTCAAATATCTAGGTGAAGGACAAAGATCAATGTCAACAATCGAGGTCAAATATATGGTGAACAAAAAATTATACTAATATGGTGTCAGCACATTCTAGCAGACGAAAACAAGATGGTAACCTCCAGCAGACGAAGGCAAGGTGGCGGACACGACGTCATCCCAGCTGACGATATGTACCTTGGTACTGGTGGAGGGAGGTCATTCTGTAGGTGGCTTCTGTGGAGGAAGGGTCTGTCGTTTTTTATTTTGCTCTTACCAGTTTCGAACCAAGGACAGGAATCGATTTAATCAATCAGTATTCTAATAAGTTAATTGTTTTGTGTATTTTGAACTTTTTTTTATTAAAATCGGATAATAAATAAAGATTTTCAAGTAGGCGTCCGTAACGATAATTTATACAGTGGTGACATAATTCAAAATGTCGCGTGTGGTGTCAAACATATTTATTACTTTTTATTGAGAATTTTGGAAATATATTAATAAATTACTGGTTTACTCTCGCCGGAAATCGAACCGAGGACCGAAATCGTTTAAATAACTAAACATTTGAAGTAGGTAATTCTTTAAATATGTTTTGGATTTTTTTGGAATTCCTAGCATTGAAATAACGGATTTTCAAGATGGCTGCCGTAACGAAATATGCAACAGTTGTGACTTAATACAATATGTATGGGGGTTCTGTCTCAACCAAGTAGTGCTATTATTACTTAAAATTAAAAAAAAATACTAGTCCGAATATGCATGTTATTTTTATGTATACCTTATTTAATTCTCAGTCTGGTAAATGTCTCGATGGCCGTGCGGTTAAAGGCGTATGTTTTCTAACCTAGAGATGAGTGCTACGATGGTTGGAATCGCAGCGCTTCCAATGTTTATTGCATAAAAAATTATATTAATATGTCGATAAGGACCAAAATAGCTCTGGTAGGCAATGGAACATCGCCCTTACGTGCCTGTGACAGAGCGACGCTGGCACTCTATAGGAACAAACAACAGAAACAAAGTCGGCTGTATCCAAGATGGCGGCCTCCAACAGAACAGAAAAAAATTCAAGAGCGAAGCTGGCCCTCCTTAGGAACAAACAACAGAAACAAAGTCGACGGTATCCAAGATGGTGACCTCCAGCATAACAGGAAAAAATCAATTTGGTGACCGAGACGATAATTTCATCATGGGTGGGGCGCTCGATTTAAATATGGCGGTCTAAGATGGCGGATACAATATGGCCGCTGGGGTCAATGTTAAGGTCAAGGTCACGGCCATCCAAGATGGTCGTCGTGACGTCAGTGATGGACGTGATGTCAGAGCTCGGTCGGCACCACTCACCACAGCCTGAAGCCTGTGCCCGGAGGAACCATACTATACTACTCACATTCCCGTTTCATGCGTCTTCCGTTGCATTCACGAAATTACTCCTACCAAATGCCGTATACCTATAGCTAATATTTTTAACATAAAAAAGTAAATAAGAAAAAATAATTTATGGACGCATCCTACCAATGCTGCCAGACTGAAGGAAGGAGCCTTTTCTATCATATTTCCTCAATTTTGACAGAATTTTTTAAAAACTTTTGTAACTACTTTATAATGTCACTAGAAACGTTCAATTAACTGAGCCAAATTTCGAAACTGGTGTTGAAGTAGTGTTGATATATACCTTTTGAGGAAGAAGTTGTAGTCACAATACGTTATTATTGTTTGAATTACATGACACAATAAAATAATAATATTACTAGACGAATGTGCAACACGTAATGAACAATAGTTCCGTAGAACAATATATTATTATGAGCAAAATATATCAAGAATAATTTATAATGATTATAGGTTTAAATAACCAATTAATACTAAGTTGATGATATTGTACTAGGTTCGTAAATTTTGTAAAACATATTTTTTTCCCACAAATTTACTAGCGTAATTTACATTAGAGATTTCCCACAGGGCATGCCACACATGACCAACTTAATGAATGTCTCGGTATCAAACGTAGAACACATGTTTTGCAGTAAAAAAGAAGGGAATTGTCGGAGACGCAGTTGCCCGTGATTGACGGCGGTGGCGGGCGACTGACGGGGAGAGCAACTGCGAGCAACTATCGCGCGAGGGTTGCCCGTGTGAACGCTCGCTGAGAATCCCTATCAAGACAATGATTCAGCAGTTGAGTGAGTGACTCGCCCGCCTCTCAGTCGCCGGTGATCGAGTTGCCCAACCGGAGGAACGGCTTGAAAATGAATTAATTCTAAAAGCATCCACGCCCAGGATGGGCCTTGAACGAGAAACCCAAACGCCAAGAACCAATTAAACTGATTTCTAGACCACAGAGGCCAGCGAGTCACTGTTTCATGGCTGTTGCTTTTTATTATAAATAAAACAGTGTTCTCGATATAAGTCTTTGGCATTCAGTTTTCTGTTTATCTAGGCCTTAATTATGTTCGCTAATCAGCTCCTTCCCTGTCGCGATTGCGGGGCAAGGTCGATGTTGACATTGGTCCGTGTCAAGGACTGATAAGCAAGTACTTGCCAGAGAATGCGACTGTCTGTAGGCCTACATCATGTGGTTAGAGTGATGTACAGATTATTTTTGTTAAGATCCAAGCAAAGCCTGCAAAATTCATACTATCAGATAACACTGTTCCATGATTTTTTTTAGTTTCATCCTTGTCGTACCTTAATCAGAATGAAAGAACAACAATGTTTTAATATTATGTGGTCACAATATGTTCAAGTGATGAGAAGAGCAGTACGAGTGATGGAATTATTTAACTGATACGTTAATGAAACATATTCTAGGACCAGCTGTGCCTGCAGCTTCGTTGGCGTGGATTTGAGGACAGTTGCTGGTTGATGCAAGTGTACTGGCAAGCCGGGACGACATTGCGAGATGACAAGACTCGGGCTCGTGCCACTTTACCTTTCTGCAGTTGTGACTCAAACTTCCGCAGATTATTTTTGTTGAATATTCTTTCGACCGCTTGTATTAAGAGTACCCAATGCAATTGAAGGGTTTCTGGCAAAAAAAACCAATGTCAAAAAAAGCCAAAATTGAGTTATTAGTAGGATGGGAATAACATTTGTGTCATATGTCTATGGACATCTCATATTCCACAAAAACATCCATAGTCACTAAGATACAGGTGCATGAAATGTTGGTACTTCTGCAAAAACAACCAATGTCAGTTGGCTTTCCAGTAAGAAAAACCATAGTCACATGACGATGGTTGTTTTTGTTTACAAGCTATAAACAGTCATGATTAACTTTAAAAATAATATTAACAACATTGTTTACAATAAAGTACATATAAATTATCCTTTACATATAAAAACTATCATTATGCATTAGTGTGCATAGTGAAATTTATGGATTTTATTAAATCCAGAAATTAAACTATTTACATTATATACTCTTCTATACTAATTAATCATATTGGAAAAAAATAAATTACATTCAAAATTCCCGCTAAGAAATGTTAAGTTCGGGAAACTGATACCACAGCGCTGTAATAAGCTTTCAATTCAGGCTAGGAAGAGCCATTTCTATACCCTGTATGTTCTATGACAGCATTTCTGCCATGTGTTCTGGGCATTTAGAGGTTTGTGTTGCACATGTGATGCATTACAGTTACAAATAGAGTGTACAACAGACCATACAGAAAAGAACATACTAATGCAGAAGAAAGAGTTGCATCAGAGGAAGGCCGATATTTTTTTTTGAAATGAAGAGAGCATACAGCAAGCTGCTATAGAAGGGACTTGCATGGTTATTTCGTTTGACTTCATGCAGAACCTGCCATTATCCCACATACATACCAGTGATGTATTATTCTCTAGGCAACTATGGTATTATGTATTTGGTGTACACGATTTAGCTGATGACAGTGCTACGATGTATGTTTATACAGAAACAGTAGGAAGGATGGGAGCAAATGAAGTCACGTCCATGTTGTTACATTTTTTTTAATAGCAAAACCATCACTGCTGATCATCTAGTTCTACTGAGTAATGGATGCTCTGGACAGAATAAAAATCATACAATGGTCTCTTTCCAATACATACTAGTTCACTGCCTCCATCTCTTCAAAAAAGTAACTCAAATTTTTCCGATGAGGGGCCACTCATTTCTTCCAAATGATCAAGACTTTGCACTGAATGAGAATAAAAAGAGAAATACTTTACCAAAAGTACCAAATTACTGGAATGAAATAATCAGTAGCTGTTGCAGCAGACCATATCCATTTTATGTCGTCGTTGTGACCCAGGAAATGCTTTATGATTTCAAACTTGCACAAGCTCCTTAAAAATGCCAAGACCATCCCTGACTCTCAGAAATCTTCGCCTGATGGAAATCGTAGATAACTTCCTCTATGTTTTGAAAAGGAATACATACTTTGGCCACTGGGATAAGTGCAACATTCGTAACAAAACTGTGCTTCCTGAAAGTATAGAAAAAAAAAACATTGTATTGAGGTCCAATTTCTCTTTCACCAGCGAAGATGCAGGGCTTAAAACGATTGTGTGCATTCCTTCAGAGGTCAGAAAGCGGTATGTTTTACACACAGCTGGAAGAGAGTCCAGAATGTATTAGAGGCGATATTGATATAGATGAAGATGACAACAGTGATGGATGCATCGAGTGAAGACATTTTAGTGAACCATCACATTACTGTGCTATTTTCTCATTCAGTTTTCAATAATGTGTGATGTAAAAAGCAAAAGCAAGGAAACTATCAGAAATACATAAAATTAACATTGTCTATCAACAAATTTTGTTAAATAAACTGAGATATTGCCATTGTCTCATATATACATGTACAAAAAGAATATCTGCTGCATTATCTGATAAATTTAAGGTATGGATTTTTTCCCCCATGAAAATTGTGAGCAGAAACAACCAATGTCAGAAACTATATAATTTTATAAAGGCTAATTATAATATTTCAAAATTAGAAACTTTAACAAACTGTTTCTTTCTTGTATACACGTGTATGGAAAAGTATTCAGATGTAATTTTAACATAGAATCAGATTTAGAAAGTTATTTGTTTCTCCTGAAAATTTCATTTTTTCGACATTGGTTGTTTTTGCCAGAAACCCTTCAATTGTCTCAAGAATGCTCTAAGTGAAATGATCGACCATGTAAAAACTGACGTAGCAGAAATGACGAGAGCAGCCGCTCCGGTTCGACCGCGTGCTGCAACCCTGCCCGGGGAGCGGGGGCGTGATGTCAGACGTAGCTGAAATGCCGCGGCAAGAGGTCCAGCGAGGATGCAACATCCCTGAGTCAGGACATCCGCGCATCGCGTCTCACGCGCCGAGTGGACTGGCCGTCTCATTTTCACAAACAACGTGCTCATTTCTACTACTTCCAAAATATATATGTAATTTTTTTTACTTTATGTATCTTATAGCTTTTTAATGATCAAATACTGACTCCCTATAATCTCAGTGACCTAGTGGAGGATCGAACTAACAACTTCCTTATTATGAGTCAAACATAGTAACAAATGGACTATCGTGCAAAGTAATAAATGCCAAAGTAATGGGAATACGACTTTCTTAACCTAATGTCAATTAAATGGGGGTTTGTCGCTATGAATCTACTTAAAACTTTTAATACTGACTGACTGACGAACTTTGCAACGAATATTCCTTTTGAAACATAGGCATACATGATTTTACGAAAATCAGCGTCCAAGAGGGGTTGCGGTAGCGTTTAAGATCAAAATGTCCCGTCTTTAAAGTGTGTGTCCTACAGACTTGATCTGATGTGAATGATGTGTAAAGCCCGCGCAGCTAATTGTAAAATATATTGTATTTTTGCAGTTCCTTGGTCGTTGTAAATTTAGTATGATAAATTTTATCCACTTTTACAGTTTTTAAAATTTATTCTTAACTACCTCCAAAAAAATTGTAACCTTTCCTAATATTATCTAAAAATTTGGCCTGGAATTTTATAACTATCTTTCAGAAGCAATTTTTCATTCTATCAACTTTTACTGCAAGGATTGGAAAAAAAATTATTTTGAACAAATAAATTCATAACTCCCTTTGTAGGTACAAATACGTTCAAATGAATTAAAAAAACTTCTTAATTTCTAAAACTTTTGTTGTAATACATTTTTGATACGATGAATCATTTACTGCAAGGAAGAGGAAAAGTTGCTTTCTAATGACAAAAAATATTCATAAATCTCTTAGTAATCACTTTACTAAGTCCGTTTAAAATTACTGTAACATTATTAATTTTCAGAACAATTATGAGCTTCGAAATTGCGCATGTAGGCCGAGACATAGGGGATTTTTAAAACTCAATTTGTTAGCAACGTAGACTCATATACGGTTAAAAAAAATATTATTTACAACTACCAAACACACAGCCGAGAATTTTAGAATATTTGATGATAACCTACAAAAATTAGCCTAAAGTATCCTAAAAGCCCTTGCTAAATTCGCAATAGCACGCAAACAGCATGAAAATAGCACGTTCGCACATGCTCAGCATTGAATTCGAAGCTACATTTATTCGTACACTACACAGCTGTTAGAAAAAAATAATAATTTTTTTCCTCCTTTTTTTTTAATACGAAGTTTATATTTCAAATGTTTTAATTTTGTCTTTTAATGTTATATGAAATAGTTGATTTTCTAAATTCAAGCACTTGGATTGCGCCATTTCGTTTTGAACAACTAGAAATGATTAACTACAAAGCTTTTTTGCCTTACAAATAAATACGTTTAAATTATTTTCACTTATTATCTTTGAAATGCATGTATCAAAACTATCGCTACTCTGTGCTGCTGGTGCTTTGTTTATTTATGATATATCCTGAATGATGGCGTACAGAAATTTGGCGCACAACACGGAGAAAAGTTAGCAGTTCGATAACTTTCTGCGCGCCATCTGTTTGGCACATTAAACTTTCGTGCGTGTTTGCTGTGCGTGTGCTGTTGCGAATGTAGCCCGGCCTTTAGGAAAACATTTATGACGTGAATAAATGTTACCATGATACTGTTACGTTCACATTGATTGACCTTTGATATTTATGGACTCATAATAATATTATGCGACCATATATAATTTAAAACTTAGAAAAGATATTGATTATACTTCTTTCTAGTCAACCTTTAGCTTACCTTCCACTTCGATATGTATCAAGGGAAGTAGCTTTTCTTTTTTTCCGAGGCGTACACATGCGAAAGCGTGCCTTTTTTTTACGTCGTCTCTTGTCGATTTTGCCTTCCATGCTTGGATAGGACTAATTATAAAAATACACGAATACCAGACGCTGGCCACTCGAATCCAAACCAGTAACTTCGAGTATCGTAACTCGGCCGGTCAGGGAAGGAAGTCCGCTTCTTCCCTCGCAAATAGGATCCCCGCTCTTTCTTTCACATTCCGCGCCACCTGTCCCTTCCTCCCCCCTCCCTGAAACCCCCGCTTCCATCCCTCCACAGGAATGTCCCCCCTCCCCCGTGCGGGGAAGCAGCCCTGCTGCCCGACATCGACCACGCGCCGAGCTCTGCAGGGCCACAGAAGCCAAAATCAGCGTTTCCATGTACCAGAATTCCGCGTGATTATACGCGGTGACATTATGTTTTTAATATACAGTTTAACTAAGCAAACAATACACGATGCTCGGGTGCAAACATTTCCTTATTCGGAGTCATGCTGTGACTGTAGTAAATTATGGCATTTTAATTAATTTTTCTGTTAAATATTACGAAAATTTTCATATAATTTGATTACACACCGACATATGGACATTATTTCTATACACTTCCTGAAAATCTCAGCCGCCTATCTCTTCCCAGTGTTTTCACAATCGTATTTCAAGAACAATAATAATGTTCGCATGGTGGTACAGAAGACTCTAAAGCCATAGATTGTACAGCAATGACTATTTTTCAATATTAACATGTCGCCTCTTTAAACTATGATAAATATTTCAGTCTAATGTTCTTCTGCTACACTTTTTCTAAATGACCTCTTCGTCAATGAGGCGTTAAGGGGCCCGCCTCGTCAGGGGTGTATGTGTGTTAGTGAGGCGGGATGATAAGCGCGACGCTCGCTGGTGCTTCCAGCGCGCTATAGCCTCTAAGCGCAAGTCTCTGAACTGGCGCGCAGCCTTTTCGTTGTCACAGGATAACTGTGAAATTTGAGCGGCGACAGTAACATTATATAGCGGAGAAATGAAGATAAAGGTGTAATGCAAGCCCCTTAAGTGCTTTTAATAATCTGTACTGGTTGTTTTACGCCTAAAAATTACTCTGAAAACATGCGTTTTAGCCATTTTAACTCTTCTAGAAATACAGTTTAAGGGCGCCGTCTGGACGATGGAAGGAAGCCACTGTAGACATTTACCTCTATATCTCTCCTTTAGAAAGAACTTGAGATTTTCAATTTTTGTTTGGGCAGGAAAGGAGTAAAAAGAACACTCGACGTCGGTCTGGTGGATTTAAGTTGTCACATACCCACCTTAACACTTTTGCGACCCCGCCAATATCACGAAAATGGCTCTTTTAAACCTATTTTTTTGTGCAGTAAAAACCGTCAGAATTTAAGGAACTCATCAGTTAGACGCGCCCTGTACCTTCTTGCATTGATTCCTGCATTTAAACAGCCATGTCACCGCGGAAAATCTTCTGAGGCACTAATAAAGGTAAACGTATGCACGGGCGAAACTGCTAGCCACCTCGTGGCGCCCTCTGTAGCTGTACCGGCAGCCGGCTGCTATCTCTCCCGCCGCGGTGACGCGGCGCGTAGGAGGGGGGGGGGGGGGGGAGGCCTTGACTGCTCAGGGCGATAGTGGCCCTTCTCCTCCTCTTTCCCCTGTCGGAGGAATAACTGAACAAGAACGTGTAAAGGAATCAGTGGCGTAGCCAGGATTTGCGTATGGGGGGTGTTAAGAAGCATGCCCCCCCCCCCCCCCCCCGTATTAAAGCGGGGGGTCCGGGGGTCCTCCCCCGGGAAAATTTGGATTTTAAGGTGTATAATAGTGCTATTTTAGCAGTTTTCGGTACTTAAATTTAAATATTGTAATGGTAAAAATTTTATTAATTTATTAATTTTAATATGAAATTTGTTTGAGTGATGAATAAGAAATTAATTAAAGATTTGGAGCTAAGGGGGGGGTTCGAACCCCTAAAACCCCCCCCTGGCTACGCCCCTGAAAGGAATTACGGAGTGATATTCACAATGGACCATTTCATGTATTCGGGGACCATTCAAAGTGCAGTGAACGAGAATACTATTGTGATGGTTCTAGAAGCACAGAAGAGAATATAGTTCCAAGTATGAAAAGTATGGGCATGTGGGATGAAATAATGTCAGAAAATAATGTGGTAGTTCATCATGCAGAAAGTTTCTTGAAAAACATGACAACAAATAGAGCTGAGTCTTTTAATAATACAGTTGCAAAGTTTGTTAGTGGTAAAAGAGTCAACTTTTCTCTCCGTGGTGGATACCTTACCAGAAGTGAACTTTCCGTTATTTCGTGCAATGCAGATGGTAACGAACAAGCCGAAATTCACAAAAAATTCACAAATCACAGTCCTGGTGAATATTCAAAAAAATATTTAAAAGCAAAAAAAAATTCTACTGAAAAAAGAAGAACCCACAAAGAATATTAACAAGAAAATTAACTTTTCAGAAGACTCACATTATGGCAATGTTTCTCAGATACCAGACATGAATCCTGAAGAATACGAAAAGAAAAAAGAAGAATTTTTGAGAGGACTGCAGTGTGACAGCAAAAAAATTTCAGGATATCCAGTCATCAACCACTGGACAAAGGCACTGTATCTTGTGGAAATGTGAAAGAGCAAAGCGTCTGACCGCTTCAAATTTCGGAAAAATTTGTCAAATGAGAGAAACCACACCGCGCTCTAAAACAGTTCAATCTATTTTATATTCAACCTTCTCTGGAAACAAAGCAACTAAATATGGAATTGAGAACGAACCTCATGCAGTCACTCAGCTGGAACAGGAGGTGGGCTTAGTCATAATTCCTTCAGGACTTTTCATTGATGAAAATATACAATTTCTAGAAGCATCGCCTGATGGGCTCATTGCGTCATTGGTAGTGATGGCATCATTGAAATTAAATGCCCTGCAACTGCCAAGACTATGCTTCCTGAAACGGTAATTCTGGAGAAAAAAAAATTAATTTTTGTGAATTGAAGGATGGAAAAATGCATCTCAAGATCGGTCATATGTACATGTACCAAATTCAGGGACAACTCCATGTTTCAGGTCGCTAATTATGCCTTTTTGTCGTTTGGACTCCAAAAGAAATGCTTTTTCAGAAAATCACAAAAGATGACCATTTCTGTAAAAGTTTAATGGAAGAAAAACTTATACAGTTCTACATGAATTCATTACTGCCAGTAACACTAACGTGTCATGATGTAGTCCTTCAATGAAGATATTTAGAAAACACGGTGGTTTTATTTCAACTTAAATATTGGGTTTTACAATGTACTTTTTATAGGACTAGTATTTATACAGGTAATATGCCAAGTGTCATTCTCATTGGGAAATTATGTTTAGCAAGAAAACCAGTTTAAATGTGCTCGTGCATATGTGTGTGGTGAGTTTGAGAAAACTGAATGCAGAAGGTTATTTCAAACCGAACATGTAAAAATGGTATCTGCATAAATAAGAAAGTACTTAAAGGTGTGAACATTGTTGGAAAAAATGTTTATTTTTGGATTGTATGTAAATACATTCAAAAATTTAATTAATCTTTAACACAGTTCTATATTTAAAAACAATTTTATATTGTGGGTTATCTCTAGCATTATTTTCTTCTATTTTGTTTGGTTTGTCGATTCTTAGGTATATTTCGAAGAAAGACTACCTATTGTTATTGAAGCCGTTTCCAAAGTGCAACTGCAGGAAAATTTTAAGATAATTTTTTGTTTAATGTTCTATAGATACCGAAGCCATCGTGAAATCAAACGTTTGTGTGTATATAAAAAGTTCTGCACCGATCGAGCTGAAATTTTACCATTATATACAACCTACATAAAGGATTGTTTATATCTACTTTTCACGTCAGCAACATACCCGCGACCGCGAAAAAGTAAGTGCGCCATTTTATTAATGTGTTTTCTCACCAATAAAAACAAAAAAAAACACGCATTTTCTGTTATGGAAACGTTTCTCCATGCCAAAGGATTTCTCTTAGCAATGGAAAAAACTACGTCAAGTAAAGCGAGCGGGAAATGGCTATATACAATGATAATGCTTTTATTGTGAGGTGCAATAATTAAAAAATGACTAAGCGTACCGGTATGGGACTAATTATACAATATGAATGAGGTACTTTAGTGTGATCGTGTCTCGATTGAGCTGCGCCGTTATCCAAATCGTAAGTAGAGGTTATGTTTTGTATGGGTCTATCACCACTTGATGTGGGATTGCATGTAGATGGTTCTAGGCTATTCATTTTTTGAACTCCTTAGACCCTATACATTTTTTTTTAAATTTTTAATTTAATTAATATGTTCTATCGCCAATAACAACAATTGCATCAATCGTAAGTAGAGGTTATGTTTTGTATTGGTATATCACCACTTGATGTGGGATTGCATGTAGATGGTTCTAGGCTATTCATTTTTTGAACTCCTTAGACCATATACCTTTTGTTAATTTTTAATTTAATTAATATGTTCTACGGAATTTTTAAACTCACTTGATCTGCCAGGGATACCACCACACATACTTAAATTGAAAATAGGTGTGCCAATTATCCTCTTGCGGAATATTAATCAGCCAAAACTCTGCAACGGCACGCGACTTTCAGTTAAGAAATTAATGAATAACGTAGTGGAAGCAACGATTTTAACGGGGCCTTTAAAAGGTAAAGATGTCCTCATTCCTCGAATACCCATGATCCCGACCGATTCACTATTTCAATTTAAAAGATTGCAATTCCCAATTCGATTGGCATTTGCAATTACAATCAATAAAGCTCAAGGTCAATCGTTAGAATTGTGTGGTTTAGATTTAGATGCGGATTGATTTTCACATGGACAACTGTATGTTGCGTGTTCCCGTCAGAAAACCAGATAGTCTTTATATCTACGCATACAGTGGAAAAACAAAAAAAAAATATTGTTTATCCACAAGTATTGCAAAATTAAACTTATATAAAATGTATTCTTTGTTTTGTTTCTCATTTCTCAACTATTCAATCACAATGTGCCACAGCGAAGTGTGGCAGGGTACAGCTAGTATAGTAATAAAATTTTGGTCGAATTCTTTAATGGGAATAATCCCACCAAAGTGGTAAAATGGGGAAGGTTTTGATTAACTTAACAATCGCTTTAAATCCCATATTATGACAAATACTGCATCGTTTGAACGTATTATAACTCGTAGGAGTAATACCAAAAACCTTTGAATACATTTTTTTGATACGACCAACCATAAATGCAAGGGTCGGAAAAAACATGAGTTTGAGGACAGAAAAGTTCGTAACTTCCTTAGTAGACACATCATCAAATCTGTTAGTATTGTTTCTAAATGTTATAATTTTTAACACAATTTTTTGTCTGAAACAATTTTTGATAAGCCGAACGATTGCTCAAGGGGTTGTAAATAGCAAGGGTAGAAATATAAAAAAAACTCAATTTCCATACCATGTACAATATTAAATACGTTATTATTTATGGTAAAACCCTTAAAAAATTAATTATATAACAATTAATGTTAAATGTATATTTTTATTTTTTATCTAAAACTTTGGTCCAAAACAATTATTGATTAGACCGCAAGAAGTTGAAAAAAAAACTCATGTGGAGATAAAAAGAACTAAACAAAACTTCCGTACCATGTACCTACACTATCAAAGTCATTCATATTTTTATTTTAGTTTCTATATATTGCCAAGAACGTTTATATGAAGTAAAATATTATGTAACCAGCCATTACTCCAAGCCGTGGGAATAAAAATGGTTAAAAGACAAAAAAAATCATTAACTTTTTAGTTGATATACTATAAAAGATTAAATAATTTATGCAAAACTCCTAAACATTATCCAAAACCTTTGGCTGAAACAATTGTTGCTACGACGAACTATTTACAGTTATAATAGAGGTTGAAAAAAGTTTTATAGTTCCTATCAAATATGTTGAAATTTATTTTTTAATATCTTCATATTATCATAAACAATGATCCAGAGCAATTTTTTTGTGACCACTTATTAGTGCAAGGTACGAAAAGTAGTGTTAGAAGGTAATAAATGCATAGGCGTAATATGAAATACGTTCTGTGTTATTCAGTCCTGGATGAATTGAACTAAATCTTTTAAAATAGTTTTGGGCCATGGAATAAGACAGTGTTCATTCGATAAATTTTGAATATTGTGGAACGTACAGGATACTTAAAAAGTTTCAGAAGTTTATATAAGTTTTTTGAACATTTCATGAAGTGATAGGTACTTCGAAATCTACCTAAACCTGTAGTCTGTGCTGAGAGGGATGGATTTCGTTTACTCAAATTGTCATACTGGAAAAACTGTGTAGTGCAGTGCTTATGAAGAAAATTGAATGACAAAAATTTATTTTGCAGCTGCCTTGAAGAAAATGTTTTTTGCTGTAAGGTATATTTTTATTTTGTTACTTGAAGATTTAATATTATTGAATAAATATTTTTCTTTGATGATTTAGATTCGTTTCATTTGTTATCAAACTTTTTTAAAACTTATGTACTTTTTATTTCATACCAAACATTCTTAAACACAAAAAAAAAAATTCCAGTATCAAAACTCAAAATGTAACAGCCGTTAGTAAAAATGTGTGCCTTTTAAATTATTTGTATTTAAAATATCGCTACTACTGATTTTAGTCTGGAAATTTGCCTGTTTGCCTACGTATTTATGACACCCTTGAGACTGAATAAAACTGCCCGCGCCCTTGGTGCAGAAATGCTGTTAATTTAGTAACCGATCAAAATTTAAAAAAATAGATAGATAAAAATTAAGAAAAAAGTTCAAAAGTTAAACATTTTTGGTATTAAATATATGTAAATTAAAATGGTCATTCAGAGCGTGACTGTACTGCTGGCACCATAGAGGTTTTCAAGTAGTTTTGCGAATAACCGGGAAAACATCACATTGTAATCAACCATCAATGTAAAGTAGTGTCCATACATGTATTTCTAAGTCAGTAATTCAGACAGAATTATTTTTTAAGTATGCAGTCACATTTGTCTGTGTGACATATACACAATAACTTATTGTTAACACGTTAATATCAACCACTAAAATAAGTATTTTGCTATATCGCTACACTCTAAACATATATGCAATCGGCACGCCGGCTACGGTAAACTAAAGGACGCAGAAAGATTCAGACACATAGTCCAGGCATTTTATGAGAAAAAGGGGTCGATTTATGGACAAATTGTAAGAAAAGGTTTTATTTTATCAAAATTTGCAGAAAAATTCGTAGAATATCATGTCCAAAATCCACCGAAATCCACTTTATTTTGGTAACGTTTTTTCCGGGATCTGTCCCGGAAAAATGCGGAATAAATTAATAACTGGAAAACGGTGCGTTCTAAGAAGAAAGGTATAGACACTAAAATTAAAGAGAGCCAAATTTACCATAACATATCAAAAATGTACAAAAATCCACTAATAAATACTATTTTGTTTTTTGGAATTCGTCCCGGAAAAACCTAAAATATTGAAATAAATTGAAAATGGCGCATTTTATAGCAAAATGTTTCATGACAAAATTAAAGTACACAACGATTTTCATAATATATTACAAATACACAAAAATCAACACAAAATAGGTTTTTGGTTTTCCAGAAAATTTCCTGGAAAAAAAAAAGATAAAACGAAAACGTTGTATCGTACGTCAAAGAAAGTCGTGACTAAAATTAAAGACTTTTTTTTTGTATTAAATATAATTTCAATTCACCAAAATCTGCTCATATATATACATATGTATATAGTTTTTTTTTGTGACTCGTCCTGGAAAATCTTAAAAAATTCAATAAAACGAAAACGGAACATCGTATTAAAAAAGTTTCAGTGGGACAAAAGAAGCACACAAGATTTCCTATACTAAATCCTAAATTCACTGAAATCTGGTAAATAGATTTTATTTTGTGATTGGCCACGGAAAAAGTATTGAATATGTAGGCTAAATAACAGAAAGAATTGTATCCCATGTCAAATTAGATCAGATCCGAACTATATTCATTCTCAATAATATATTTTAAAGTCACTTAAATTATATTCCTTTTTCAGTTAGTGATGTGTTAAAACGTTTTTGAAATCTACCTTAATTATTTTCCAGAAAAAAAATCAGACTCATTTCAACTGCTTATCGTTTGAAAGATAAATTCGACACGTCCATTCTCACAAAACATACCATTCAATTAAATTTACACAAGATTTCCAGTGACCTGTTTCGAGAAGAAATTGAAAAATATACACACATTGGGATGCACTCTGCAACACACAATACTGAATAAACATGCATGAATATGTAGGAACACCCTACCTTAAAAACCGTCACAGTAACTGCAGTCCTCGGGAGATAATTCACGCCGGTTTTTACAGGTTGATCCATGACAGTTTACACAAGCAGAATAACATGTGATGCCGTGTTTCCTACAACTGCAGTTGGATGCACCGCAACCATCTTCCTTGCAAGTGCACCTGATTACCTTCAAAAGGCATTCCGGAGCTGTTGACTTGTCTGTCGAAATTGGCAAGAGAAGGTGGCCATATTTTCTCCATCCCCATTCTTCTGGATTCATCTTAATTCCCTTCCATTCTTGTATCTGATAGAAAACCCTTAAGAAATGGAAACGAGCTGAAGCACTAGTTGGAGGTAACTGTTCTGGTTGTACACATTTGGAACTAGTAGCTGCTTTCTCACTAAACACTTTAAAACGCAAAGTGTCGAGTGTGTCACTTCTCGACCCATTGTACAGGCGTACTAGCAGCTGTTCTCCCGATTTTACAATGTCTTCTTTTGATACACTGGGAATACTATCTGAAAATACTTTCGCAAGTTGCCTGAAGGCTCATTCTGGATCAGATCCAATATTTTCCCCTTTCCTATACCATAGATGTGTGATGTTGTGTCACATTCCATGAATGCATGGCAGAAAAGAATTTTCATAACCGAGCTGCAGCTTTAGCTCCTTAATGTGACATGTTTTCTTCTGCCTTTGTTCACTTTTTAAACACAAAAAGTTATGTGATTGTGGATCAAAGTAGTAGAGTAAAAGGACAAGTACATCTGTGTCTGTTCCTATAACTGTTGTCAACTGTTCTTTTGCACATTTTAGAGCTTCTTGGACAATGTAAATATCTGCATCACCTGGTGCTTCGACAACAGGACATTCTGCTTCGCGTAAATGTATTGCTAATAACCTTAAAAATTGTCCTTTATTTCGCTCGTTCAAAAGAAACATATCTTTACGGAGTGATAGTTGCATTTCTCCTGTGAATTCAACTACAGGTGATGCATTACCTCTTGTTCTTCTCATATGTGCTGTGTCTTTAGTACTGTGAGTTTTCCCATATCCATCAAATACAGTAGTTGCTAATCCATAATTTTTCAAGATGAAACGTACAGCTGAGCGATCTCGTTGTAAATTGCAGTATGGGGCCAAGGTAACTGATGAAGTAAATATCCTCCGTCAATGACATATTTAATCGCAGTTGCGTTTTCATTCACTCAGTACAAGGGAATGGGAATTCAATCGTATAAATAGTAACTATACCAGGACAATAGTACATAAATTTTAAGCAAATTTTGATAAAGTTCAATTATATAATGCAACTTTTTTGCCCTTAATTTAATTCACGATTTATTTTGAAGTACGGTGCACGGTTTCCGTTTTTTTTCTTTTTATAACTTTTTTCCGGGACATTTCCTGGAAAACAAAAAAAAAAAAACAATTAAATGTTGATCTGTGTGAAATTCTAATATATTATGAAAAACATTGTTTACTTTATCTTTTTCCTAAACCATTATGCTGTAAAGTGCACAATTTTCGATTTATTTCATTTTTAATATTTTTTCCGGGACTAATCCCGGAAACGAAGCAGAAATTATAAGCGGATTTTCTTGAACTTTGGATATGTTATGGAAAAGTTAATTATCTTTAATTTTTGTCTCTACAGATTTTGTCGTCAGATGCACCGGTTTTGAGTTATTATTTTTTTTTCGCGTTTTTCCGGGACAAAACCCGGTAAAAAAGTTACCAAAAGAAAGTGGATTTCGGATATGTTATTCTACGATTTTTTCTGCGAATTTTGATGTAAAAAAACCTTTTCTTGCAATTTGTCCATGATTTTTTCGTATACATATTTCCTGGACTAACATGGCAAGGCGGCAGGGCGGCTCTTATCTGGCCAGCAGTGTCGGCGTGAGGAGGAGGGTGGGTATAGTGGGGTGGGGCAGTGAGGAGGAGATAAGAGTAGTTTCGAATGTCGCCACTCAGCTCCGAGCAAGAACGACATGCTATGTACGCGGTCACGCGTTTACTCTCTAGCCAGACGGCGCCCTTAAAAACATGATCCAAATTTAAAAGTACTTTTCGGGCCTCAGCGAACTCTTAAATGCTTTTCGTAAACATACCCCAATAGGATATCTTGAGTAGTTTTGAAATCGCGTTGTTTTTCCTGAAGCTCTGCGCACCGTCTGTGTGACCAGGTAGGCGGAGCCCTTAAGCTAAATAAACAATACGCTTCACCAGTGAAGGTCGAAACTATCTTTCCTCAAGGACTCGTCGCTGACGCTGAGATCCAAGCTTCGTCAACTGGAAGAGCTGTTCTCCGGGCAGGGCCGTCGCCGGCAACCAAGGACCCAGGGACCCTTAATGTGCAATGTTTCAAAAACCAAAAATAAAACCAAATCTAAAGACTAAACGTTAAAATGGTCATAACTGTATGCGGTGCGTACGCGTATTTCATAACTCGTAGGTTTCCAATGAATTAAAAAGAATCTTGAAACTCAACCGGAGGCCCCTGGTACAGGGATACGTAACCCCCCTCCCCCCTCTTACTTTTGACCCACTCCTTCTCTCTGGCGCTGTTTTTACTAGTTTGCGATGTTTTGTTTCCGAGAGTTATTTTAATAATCAAAGTGTAGGGGAACCTGGGGCAGAATGGGGAAGCGGGGCATAACGGGGTACCACGATTTTATCGTCAATAACGTGCTGCCACCTGTTATGTGTAGACGGAACGTAAACTCCAAAGTGAAACACAGCGCCACAGCATATCCGGAGCCATGTTGTTGTTTGCAGTTCGTTAGAAGTGGCAGTATGCTGTTTCAGACTGTGTGTTTTGCAATGTTTACGTGATATTCCAGCCAAGGTAACTAAATATACTTACTTATTTAAAATTTATACTTATACTAATAAAAAAGTGCATGTCTTTAGCGACAATTTATGAATGCCATCTAATGTTTTAGATAAGTACTTTTTTAGCTAGAAGGTTGTAACCAAAAATGTTTCTCAAGGGGCAAAACGGGGTACCTTACTACTCCATTTTGCCCCATGTTTGTTTAACTAAAATTTTGACAAATATGGCCTCACTGTAGATAAAATTTATAATGTTGATGAGACGGGAATCACTGTTAATCCCAAAGGTCATTCCCGAATTATTTCTCAGAGGGGTAAACGGCAGGTTGGTACTGTGACTTCAGCTGAAAGAGGGGAAACTGTAACAGTAGAAATTTGTTTTTCGGCTGCTGGTGTTTATATACCACCTATGCTAATATTTCCAAGGAAAATAATGCAACAAGAGTTTCAAACAGAAATCATGGGCTGAGGTTGAAGATAAAGGATGGATCACAAAGGAATAATTTATTTCATGATTTCATAAATTTGTTATCTTTTCTAGAGAATCCAAACAATCACCAGTGCTTCTCTTGCTTGATGGGCATGCATCTCATACTAAAAACCTTCAACTATATGATACAGCCCGGGAAAATGGTGTTATTTTATTGTGGGTTCCTCCTCACTGTTCCCATCATCTACAACCACAAGATTTATCATTCATGAAGCCCCTTAGCAAGTATTACGAAGATGAAGTGAGGAAATTGTTGCGTTCTCATCCTGGACGCGTAGTGACGTTATTTCAGCTTGCATCTCTGTTTGGATCAGCTTACTTGCAGGCTGCAACTATGTTGACTGCCATCAATGGTTTTTGGAAGACTGGGATCTGGTCTGTTGATAGGAATGTGTTCACTGAAATAGATTTTCTTCCTGCAGATCCCACTGACATAGGTTTACTAGCTGATGGTCCTAGCACTGAACCACCTCTGCAAATTCCTCTCACAGATGACCCCCATAAGGATGCTCTTAACTCGGCAGATGCAGAACTCCAAACAGCAACTTCAATGCCCTTGCCTGAAACATCCTTTCAAAGTAGAGCTACTCTCTCCACTTTCCCAAATTGTTCTCCTGAAAATTTTCTACCTGTCCCCAAAGTAGCACAAGGCGAAAAGAGGAAAACACATAAAATTGGAACAACAGCAATTTTTACTGCATCTCCCTATAAGGCAGAATTACTATTCATCCAGAATTAAAAAAACCAAAAAATTGACACGAACAGCACAGAAACAGCTCAATTTAGATGAGCGAAAAAAGAAAAGAATGAAAAACATAAAGTCTCCTCTCCTCAAGTGCTCAATAAGTGAGAGTGAAGAAAGTCAAGATGACGATGCGGAGTGCCTGTACTGCAATGACTTTTATTCTAAGTCAAATTAAGGATGGATAAGTTGTTCAAGTAGTTTAAATTTGGTTGACAATTCGTGTGCTGGTGTTGACAGTGATGATGGCGAAGTGGTTCACATCTGTGAACCCTGTGCACACTAACTGCAATAGATTTTTGTATTTTCATTCAACATAAATGTATGCTCTTATTTAATGCTTAATGTTAACTATATATTAAACTTATTTAGAAAATTAAAATTATTGGTTTCCAAATTTATTATAATTCTACCCCATTTTGCCCCTTACTAGGGGCAAAATGGGGTGAAATGCACTTTCTTATTTAAATGATAATTATTAAAATCAATAGTAATTTTTAATTTTCAATTTATGATTTAGTTATTCTTCATAGACTAAAGTATCATTTTTACATCAAATTTATCAATTTGTAACATTTCTACTTATATTACCTTCCAACCATTAGATACCCCATTTTGCCCCAGGTTCCCCTACTTTGTTTAACCTCACCTCACATTGCTGATGCTGAAATGTTTACGGAAAGCTTCAATAACAAGAGGACTACCTCATCGGAAGACTAAAGTCTCACTCGCACGACCAAGATTACATACAAATTACTTAAAAAGTCAACTGAAATAAGAATTTTTAGGTGATAACTAGAGACCCGGAAATTTCGTGGGTTCATTTCGTGTTATGCTAATATTCAAATAATTATACCTTAGTGCTACTTCTGTCATTGGTTCACTGTTAATCTGGAGGACTGAGGGCCAATAGAGACCCTCACTCATAGAAGTGTCGAATCGCAGGCGAGACGACTCACAAGTCAGCAGCCAATGAACAGTTGGCATTTGCCCGAGTGTAGAGGATATTGGAGTCTATCCTGGAGGTCATTGAACCCGCGAATTTTCCGGGTCTCTAGTGATAACATAGATTATGTTTAATGGCCATAGTTTTAATAAACTTGTGTTTGTTAAATTTAGGACATTATCTTAAATTCTATGATGATGAATGGTTTAGTGGTTTAGAATGGTCCCAACCAATCAGAATTATCTTGGTACAGATGCCACGTGACCAGCAGCTGTCGAAGCATCAAACCCGAACTTCTAGCTGATGCTAATGTTTGTATGGAATAACTAAAAATTTAATATATGCCACATTGAATTTATGTTGTAGGCCTGCATTGGTTTCGAGCTCTTATTTCATTAATAACAAGTTTGTTCTACAATGCATACAACATGTGGATGTCAGTATCAAAAACAATTATTTTCCATAAAAAGTTAACTCATAAATAATTTTTAATGGGATAGCTGTAGTGTAAAGGTACATTTATTGGTAAGATCATGTTTCAGTTATATCATATTTATATTTATTACTACAAGTATTAAAATGATAGCATTAATGTTAGTTGGAAAAAAATAATTTGATGGTGTTTTAGTGGTTTAACTTGACATTCGAGCTTTGACAGCGTAAGAGAGACATTCAAGAGACCATCTAATCCCTTTAAATATATTTGCAACACATTGGGCCTTTAAGGATGATGGATACCGTTTTATACGGGAACTTTCATTTTAAAATATGTAATTGTTTCTTATATTTTTAATTGCTTTCGGTGAAATTGTTTTCATACTTTTCACTGTGAGGAACATAATAAAAATAAACCATTTATTAAAACCACACATATTTACTCCTACTTCCATCCGTATGAGTATTTTTTTAAATATAAAACGTATTCTTAAATTGATAGTGTCCTGTCCATCATTATTGTGTCAGTTTATAGCAAAGTTTTTTTTTTGTTAATTACACAATCTATCCAAGTGAACAGAGCGTTTAGAAGAAACAAAAATGAAATAAGCTGAATCCAGAACCCTTAAATAAGTGTTTTCCAAGGCAGGAGAAACGAGTAATGAGAGATGACGACAGACTGATAGCGTATGTCGCGTGCATTCTTTCTGGAACAGGGTATCCTCAAGAGGCAATACTAAATGCCTTCTAGGCTGGCGCCGAACCGGAGTTAAGACTTTCAGCTCGCACTGAACACTGTTGCGGCTCCGCCTATCCGGGCGTGCAGAGCTACCCACGGCGTGCAGAGCTTCAGGAAGAACAACGCGATTGGAAAACTGCTCAAGATATCAGAGTGGCATATGTTTACGTAAAGCATTTAATAATTTGCTGAGGGCCGATAAGTAGTTTGGTTTTTTGTAATTTTAGAAGAGTTAAAATGGTTAAAAGGCGTGTTTTCAGAATAATTCAATGTTACGGTCACCGCTCATATTTCACAGTTGTCATGCACGACGAGAAGAGGAGAACCGTGCTAGAAGCACCAGCTAGCGTCACACTTATCATCCCGCCTCGCCGACACACACACACCCCTGACTAGCCGGGTGGGCTCGCTCTGTACGCCTTGCTAGTTGTTTCAGTGCCTGTCAATCTATCACGATAGCTCTCGTGCATGTTGTGTTTAATTACACATATTGCCAAACTGTTTTACGACTGGCAATAACGTTCAGTGTGCTAAATAACTGGTGGCCACATTTGCGACCAAGCAACGAATTCAAAAGAGCCATCGTGAAAAATGCAGAGGAGCGACACGTGAGTGGTGGTATGAAACAACAAGCACGCGTGTGGGATGGAGCAGAGTCGAGGCCAACAGCGCGCAGAGCGTCATGTCTTATCAGTTCGGAAACTGCCGGCCAGCTCGGTCTTGCGCAGTAGGGATACCTCTCCCCTCCCCAGGCCTCCCCTTCCACCTAGTCTATAAGAGGCGTGTCGCGGTCGCGCGAGGCGGTAGTGGGGACGGCACCAGCTGGACTTCGTTCGGTCAGTCGAGGCTTTCCACTATACTTCTCTTTGTTAGAGCTCGTTTTTCATGTGGCGTATTTTGTTTATGTGTGTGTCCTATAGTTGGTTACAATATGGTGGTGTTGTTTTGAAGTGAAACTTCTTTGGGCCGCATTTTAATGCAAAGTTTTCGTGTAACATTGTTGTGAAACGTTTCTGATGCGAACAGGACAGAAAGTATGTAAGTAGAGAACTATGTTATATACGTTACTGGGCTCGTTTTCGTTCTTCTCTTTGTGTGATAATTCGTTCTCTGCCATAAAAATAGAACAGATAGAGATAGACGAACGAGAGAATAAGACAGCGTGTGTGCGTGCTTGCGCTTGTTTCAGAAAATAGGTATAGGTATCCTGTACAGCCAGCTGTGAATGCCTTGAATTTTATATTTGCTACCAGCGCGCGCGCGTTCCTCCTTGTAGAATCTGCAGCGTAGAGAGCGCTGGTGAAATAGCAGTCCCTGCATTCCCCGTATAGATAGTGCTAACTGATATGTATTTCATATTTCGTTCAGAGAATTGGCGTATTCCAAATTACAGATTTGTTTTAGAGTTGTTGTTAATGAATCATTATTGATTGATAAATAATTATTGATATACTGAGCATTTATTTTGAAGTTTATTAATTTTTTTATTTTAATCAAATCTCTAATAAATATAAAAAATGGGGTAAATATGTATTGTATGGATTATCGTCAAAAATTTTTTTAAAAATCTGAAATAACTTTCATTATATGCTCTTTTGCTTCCTCTTTTCATTACAGCCTGCGGAGATAAGAAATTCCAATTACTTTCGGAGATATCGAATTTTTAAATTTTAATCACTATACCTGTACATTTACACCGCGTTAACCATTGTTTTTTGTTTACGAGTATCAATAGTTTTTTATTATATAATGTTGTCACGTGATAGTTCGTGATAGGCCAATATTCAAATGAACCAATAGGTGATGATTTATTCATTTATTGTTCAAAACGATGTGTAATTACAACGGTCACTTCCAAGGGCGCCCATATGATAATTAGTAGGGGGGGGGGGGGCAGACTTAGGGATCGTCCATTAATCACGTGAGGCTCGAAAGGGGGGGGGGGGGGTGTCGGGAAAAATCACGAAATATCACAATGTGGGAGGGGGGGGGGGTGGAGAGATATCACGTGTATTTATTTTTTCGCGCGATTTCTACTAAACCGAAAAGCGACGTGTGACCTTGACTCACCGTAGCCAGGCAACAATATCCCCGCCCGCCGCAACATGAACCACCCGGCTCGGCTTGCCAGTCACCAGTAAGAATGTGATTTTGGCACCGAATACATGCGTAAATCACATATAAGCCTTTCCTTTATTATTTTTATGCTAGTGAGAATAAACCTGCAACCTTAATGTGTGTCTGGACATTTTTATCACTGTGCTTAATTTTAACACACTAGGAAGAAGATAATATTCTGAATTTTTGAAAAATATTTTGTACCAAAAAAATACACGTGATTTTTTTTTTTTTTGGGGGGGGGGGGGGGTAGTCTGAAACCTCGCCACAAATCACTACGGGGGAAGGGGGGGTTAAAAATTTGCTTAAAAAAAACATCACGTGATTAATGGACGACCCCTAAGGGGTATGAAGTATTTTTTTTTAATATTTTGGAAGACTTAACTGCGGCTTGTTACTAGCCATAAAATAGTTCCAGTTCTGACCCTATTAAAATTTTTTGTCCTGTTACTAAAATACTAGACCACAGTACTCATTCGCCATAAAAAAAATCTATATTGGCTACTTTATTAATTAATTATTAACTATTTTATTGAAACAAATGAATTTTTAGCAACAAAAATGCAGGAATACAGTCCTTATACTTTTACAGCGTCTTGGGTACACGGATATCAAGAATACAGTCCTTCAACTAATTGCTCTCTTTACCCATAAATAAATATCGCGTACAAATTAAATTAAAATAATTATAAAGTTTAAAACGTGTTGGTCAAAAGATTCAACTTTGGGAGAGAAACGATTTAAATATGTTATCACAGTCAGAAAACAGTTGTTTTTAAATGTAACACCTGAACTACGCTTATAATTATAGTCAATAATTGTTTCACAATTAAATGAATATTACTATGTTTCGATATGAATCATAATTGCTTATCATTTAGAATTAGCACAGATGGATTCAGTAGTCGAGGACTATAAGTTTATTTAGTGATAGAAAAGCGCAGAAAAAATTAGTTTATTATTTAACTAGACAATTTAACCAAACAGTATTTAGAGGTTAAGGAATTAAGTGACACCAAAACCAATGAAAATAATCGAAAATTTCTAAATGCTGACATAACTCATGTCAGCTTTCCACAGAAGAGTTTAGTTCGGCGCAATTAATCCACACAAAACAACTGGACACTATGTCGACGCGTATTTTAAGAATATAAGAAGATCCACGTCACAGTATATATATATATATTTTTTTTTCGTGTCGTGTGGTGCGGGCCCTATTTGTGGTGCGGGCCCATAGGCTACAGCCTAGATAGCCTGCGTGTAGATACGGCCCTGATAAACCCTTAAATAACATGTTCATTACTTAACTTCAGAATTAAGAGTACATTAGAACCTCGATTTTACGGAGCCCGGACTCAACGAAGCCGCGATTTTACGAATACATTTTTCAGGAACCATCTAAAATTCGGAAAATTTGACACCAAAATTTATTTAATAAAAAATTAAAAACACTACGAAAACATATAAAAATATTAATTTTAATGCACAGCGTATTCATATTTTTAAGCTAATACAACATCCATTTACCGTTAGTGAATATTGTATACGTTATTGCGTCATCAAACTCAAAATCGAAAAGAAAAAATGGACTAGGTACACTATTTGTCGCATAGTTCGAAATTTCTTCGATTGAAAAATTATGTCAAGGCCGTAAAAATATTTATTTTACCGCAAATGAACTATACTCAACATTCCTTACCCATTCCAACATTTCCAGCTCGTGAGCATAGCAACTGAGCTTGAAACCTTGTGAAGCGTGAGAGAAAGAAACGATATTGAGTAGCTACTTCCTCTCCTTTCCGCTAATATCCAGCAACCCATGCCATTAGGCATTATCTTGACATGTGTCGCATTCATTACCTTCGCTGCATCGGTTTGCCAGTAAAAAAACGCTCAAAAATGGTATAAGTGACGCAGCAAGTAGACGTGACGAGCGGTTTTTTAACTAAGCTTTTTTTAACTAACTATACAAACAAATAATTCCCTATGGCTATCACAAATTCAAGGGATGCTCGCACTAAAATGTACTGTGTTTTTAATGAATGTCTGTCGTTACAGAGCAGCGTTTTTCTTCACCAAATAAGACTATGATTAGAGACCGTAAAAATTCGCGGATTCCTTTCGAGACAGGCTGGAATCCAAACTCGTTTAGCTTAATGCTGCGTCAGTGATTGGACCGCAATTTACCTGAAGGACTCTGAGCCAATGGCAAACACTCAACAAAAGAAGTATCGAATCATAAGAATCGCAATAAACAGGTGTCCCGAGTCGGTAGCCAATAGCCAGGTGATATTTGCCCGAGTACATAGAGAATCGTGGAGTCTATCCTAGTGGTCATTGAAACCGCGAATTTTTCCAATCCCTACCTATGATCACTTTTATGAAACAGTACAGGTGTACACTGAACTGTGTGCTTGTTCTCGATTATGTTACTAAAAGTGCGTTCATTAATATTTTTCAAGCCGATCTGTTAAAGATTAACTGATAAATATGATAAGGTGAAGTCCATAAAATTGCAAGGCAGGGAATTCTTCCAGCTCATCAACCCTACCCTGGATAGTCTCGTCTGTGTTCAGTCGTCTCTGGCAAGGAGTGGACAAGTTTGCAAACTCAAATATAAATTTATTTTAGTAGCACGCGTCTTACGAAAAGGAAAGATATCCAAGAAAAGCATGTCGGACAACCTACTGTCACCACACAAAAGTTAACATGATGCAATGCGTGGTGCAACTGTGTTTAGTCGCTGTGATGTTAATTTTATATCACTCGTGCAATGAGGCAAGTTGTGGAATGTTAAAAAAAATAAGGGGAACGCAGGGGAGGGCAGAGGGCAGGTATTGTTTTTACTATTTAATATTATATATATTCCGTTCAATAAATTATAACATGTATCTTCACGGGATGGGGTGTTTAAAATTTTATGAAGATAACGATTTTACGAATGCAATCCAAGCGACCGTGAGCGTACGTAAAATCGAGATTCCAGTGTAAATTGCTTCCGAGTCTACTGAAGGTAGCGGAATCCTTATTCCTTTAAACACTTTTGAAGGGAAAAAGTGGTTTTCCTCTAAATTCAAAATTCCAAAATAAATTTTACGTTGTAGACTTTTCTGAACAATAATTCTTATTTGAGTAACTTTAAAGGTGTTAGCTTACCTTAAAAATTGTGAATATTCTGAGCGGATGTGACGAATGAGGAAAACTAAGAAACACTACATAATAACAATCGTTTTTTTACACTTAAGTTATTTATACTGACTGAATACACTAAACTAAATCTAGACCAGATGCAGAAAAATGTAGACCTAAAGACTATTGAAAAATCTCTGTTTTGAGATGTTATTTGTGAACATTCACATTATTATGACGAAAAAGTAGCAAAACATTTCGCCGTCTACAAGTACATGTCAACTGTCGCGTCGTCTAACTCTGACTTGTCTAAATCTGTTTTGTGTTATCGCGTGAGCTTGGGCGGGATTACGAAGGGGAATTACTCGCCACGGGCGTTGCGCTTGAACAGCGTTTTCTCCCTGTTCACAACACCTTATATCGCAGCAGCAGAAACTAATGCTTGAACTAACATAAAAAATGAAGTAGACGTGTAAAAAAAATATACAATAATATCTTCGTGTTGAACCATTTATACATAATACCGAATTTAAATAATTTTCTTTAAAGTAAAACACCTGACTACACTATACATTTTTCCTTACCTGAAAGCTAGGGGGGGGGGGGGCCCACGGCCCCCCCCCCTGCCCCCGGGTATGGGTGCCCTTGGTCACTTCCGCTATTTGTTCATTAGATGGTGTAGTCGTTCTTGGAATTCGTGTATCATTATCGTGTTACTTTCTGTCTTTGAAATGGCCTGTGTTTCTGGGATTAGTCAGCTATGCGGCGGGTGTTCCTTGCATGTATTCGAGTTTGTGCATTTGTGTGATGATTGGATATTGTTGTTTGAATTTTTAGTTGATCATGGAGTTTTAAGTAGTGAGGTAAAGAGCGACCAATGTGGGACGGTAATTGAGTTGGCCGAGGACAGTGATTTTTTTCAATGTCATCGGACAACAATAACTCGTGCCAACAAAAAAGTTAAAAGGGCACCTTGTTCTTTGAAAAAATCTTTCAGAAACAGCACGTGGTTCTCCAAAAGTCATCTTTCGGTTAAAACAATTATGAAGATAGCTTATTATTTTTTTTTTTACAATTCATCACCCAAATACAGTATACATTCAGATGAATTGTAATGTTAGTTTGAAAACCGTCGTAGATTGGACATCCTTTTGTAGGGAAGTTTTAATTAAGTGGAGTTTGGACGTAAATGTAGGGATTTTGGGTGGGCCGGGGAACGTTGTTGAAATTGATGAGGCTAAAATTGGTAAGCGTACAATAAGGGGCGAGTCATCCAGGGTCAGTGGGTTTTTGGCGGGATCGAGAGAAATGGTGATAACATTTTTCTCGTTCCTGTCAAAGATCGTACTAGCAGAACGCTCCTGCGTGTGATCAAGAAGTACTTTTCACCTGGAACAACAATTATAAGCGACTGTTGGCGTGCTTATAATTGTCTTTCTCAGCATGATTATCTTCACCTGAAGGTAAATCATAGTATAAACTTTGTTGATCCCGACAAAGGGGCGAACACCCAAAGAATAGAGACATTAGCGGGAAGTAAGGCAGAATGTACCTCGATATGGTCGACGAGTTGACCACTACGTCGGGTACCTTGCGGAATTCATGTTCCGTCGGAGATATCGCGACGTAGGTGAACGACTACATCATTTTCTACTAATGGCAAAGGAATTGTACCCGCCTCCAACTTAGGTGAGTTTTTAACGTTTGAAATTTTTATGCTTTATTTGTTATTTGGATATTGTTGCGCGTAAAAAAAATTACGTTCGTTCCTACTGTTAATCCTTTATTCCGGTTTGTTAGGTTAGGTCAGCTACATTATAAATACTTTAAAACTAAACAACCATTAAAATTAATTTAATTATATTTAATGTCCCGTTCAGTTTCAAAGTATTTATAATGTAGCTGACCTGACCTAATCTACCTTTGTCCCGGTTTGTTAGGTCAGGTCAGTTACTTAAAATAATACTTAAAACAATACAAGTAAAATTAATTGATATTATTTTTAAATTCCGGTTATTTTGAAGTATTTATAATATAACTAACCTTACCTAATGAAAAATTTCAGTTATTTAGGCATTCACGCACACACGGCAAAAAAAAATGGCGACGGTCGAATGATTACATAGGGCTTGTATTGCAAAATAAGAACGGCGATATCTCCCAAAGCAATTGGAATTTCTTATCTCCGCAGGCTGTAATGAAAAGAGGAAGTAAAAGAGCATATAATGAAAGTTATTTCAGATTTTTGAAATTTTTTTTGACGATAATCCATACATTTCATATTTTTCCAAAAATGGGTTAGAATTCTTAAAAACTCGAAAAAAGAATGAATGCCCAAAAACCCCGCGCCTTGTTATATTTCTAATCATTGTGTAAAATGACAATTCAATTTTTAAAATAATTTACCCATTAGCAGCTCAATGATTTGGTTAGGTTAGTGACATTTGAAATAATATAGATTTGTGTAAACGCTAGGTTGGGTTAGGTTAGCTACGTGAAAAATATTGTAAACAACGTGTTAACGGTTGCTAACGTACGTTTAATATTTTAGTTACCATAAAGATGTAATATTAACATTAGTGAAAATATCGAGGAAGTAAAATGGAAAATTAAACTGATATTTTGGCTATAATGTTTTCATTTTGATCCTTTGAATACTTTCCATAAATCTTATTAGTACTATAATTTATCTAGAAAATTGTCTTTCTCTCTCTCTCTCTCTCTCTCTCTCTCTCTCTCTCTCTCTCTCTCTCTCTCTCTCTCTCTCTCTCTGTCGTTTTACCCCGTATGATAGACTTACGAGTTGAGGTTTCTTTGCCAAAGAAGTTTCACTTACCTATATCATGTCTACTGAGTTACACGAGCTCTTTTTTTAAATGAAATATTGTGGCTGTTTTAATTTTTGAACATTTTAATTGGCCTACGCCAAGTGATTTACCATACCCGCGCAGTCAAAACGTTACACTCGAGACTTGGCTGTCAACTCACGCATTTTTCAGCGACATTTAGGAAATTCGGACGATTATATCGCGGGATAAAGTTATTTGCTGCCTACACATACCACGCACTTTGACCTAAAACCTAGGTTATTTTACTCAGACTTCAGATTCCGCGTCCCGTCTTTTCACATCACTGCTGTTTTTCTATACAAACCAATGCCGGCTATAGTAGCGACATCTTTCACTACAATGTCCTCAGTTTCATGCAGATGCAGATCAAACGACTGATTGAGGAATGTTTTGATTGGCACAGTATCTGTTGCGAATGGAAAAACGAGTTACCAGATCTACATAACATAATATTAATGTTTGAATGCTTTGCACCGACCCAGTCCGTCCGTCTTCCGTCATTTACAAAACGTGTGTGTTCAGTTATGACATTAATTACTACGAACGGCGAGAACTTAATTAGAATTGTCAGATTTACCCACTCTAGCATTGTCTTAAGCTGTCGTAGATATACCTAATTCCACCTCCATTCAGGGCCGGCGCGTCCATATAGGCCAACTAGGCAACCGCCTAGGGCGCCAAGTAGCTGGGGGCGGCGCAGCACGACACATAACAGCTAATATAATATGTTTAACGATTATTGAAACTAGATGAAAATGGATTTTTGTAACAGTTTGAAATGTTTATATTGATATAAGTAATTATTTAAAGTCCACGGTGACCTGTTTATGATTTGTAATAAGTAAAAAAGTAAAAATAAACACAAGCCTGCTTACATTTGATTGTTGACAAAATTTTAGGCTTACATGATGTATTTTGAGGCTAGGAAATTTTTTTTTGGGGTGTCCGGCGGGGTTGTGGGGGGGGGGGGGGGAGCGTTGCATTAAGATTTTTCGCCTAGGGCGCCAATTTACCTTGCACCGGTCCTGCCTCTATTGTCACTTCTTAGAGTGCATGTCACTGTTACAGCAAATTTCCCTCTTGGCCATAAAAAAGATTGGTTTTTAACAAGTAGGTAGGTAACGTTCCGTTGAAGTTATCATAACTTGATTATTATATATGTATATGAGTATGTGCGTTTTCTTTCGTGTGCCGTAGTTAATGAACAGTATATACTATAGCACTAGCCTTCACCTGCATTTAATTTGATAAAGGTGCAAGTACATAAAATTCACTCACAAACAAGTATTTATAAAAAATGCTTATATTAATTCTTAAATTTTATTTCAATGTGAAATGGTTTAGTCATTCGGCGCCAAGGATTACGGACAAATTTGCACATACGCGAGAACATGCATCGAGCATGGATCTTGCACTCGCATATTTGGATCAGTAAAATCTGCAATCACTCCAGTATTGTGCTTTGGTAGTTCCGGAGACTGATGGGTGTGGGTTCAGGTGCGACGTAACGGTGACCATCTTAGTGTCAAAAATTCCTCAAAATTCCTCCTACTTCCTAAAAAATTTCCCTATCTCCGGGACAAATTCCTCTTTTAAGGAAAATATTCCATTTCTCCCCTAAAAACATCGAAGTCTCGAAATAGGCTTAAATTCCCCATTTACCAGTCTCCAGTACGTCTCTCCAGATGATCTTTGACCGGGACCTTTGAACTTGGGCACAATTTTGTTTTCCCCATCTTGAATTTAAGCGCCCCACTCACAAACGTTGCACTTTTCATTACGGTCGCCATTTTGGCTTTGACATTTGACCTTGATATTTAACATTAACGTTAACCTTAGCATTCGACCTTGACCTTAAATTTGTCATAGACTGTGCCCTTTATCTTGACATTTACTTTAACCTTGACCTTTGAAATTTGACCTTAACCTTTGCCTTGTCTGCCATCTTAAAAACGAGTGCCCTCGCTGGAGGCCGCCTTCATGGTTGAAATCACGTCCGCCATCTGGTTTTCGTCTGTTGGCGGTCACCATCTCGGATGACAGCACAGCCTCCATCTAGTTTGTTTCTGTTCTGCTTGAGTCGTCAGTAGGGGTACCGAGCTGGTTCTGGGACAGTGGGCTCTACCGGGGGGGGGGGATAGGGGCGGTAAGATCACTGTGTTAAAGATAGGCCCCTTAGAAGGGGGGTAGGGGAAGAGGCTATGCTATTCCTATCCCAGGGGGAAGGGGACCCCCCAAGAGGTGGAGGGGGTAGGAGGCTATGTTATTCTCGGTCTAGAGGCGGCCATTTTGTTTCCTATCAACAGGTGGTTGCTTGGGGTGGGCGTGGCAGGTGGGTGTGTCGCCACGTGGAGTTAGCTTTGGAACTCGTCGTCTGCTCTGGCGAGGACGTGGCAGCGATTATAACCACTAGATCACAAGGTCAGTTAAAGATTAAAGAAAGAAATATGGAATATAAGTTACAGTATTAGGTATGTCGCCATAAATTCAAGGAGGGGTGGTGGGATAGGGGGGGGGGGGCCGCCATCTCCGAGTACTAGCAATGATATAAGCCGCCATCTTTATCGCCACCAGAGATCGCCTGCCATCTTTAAAACCAACTCTTGCCACCAGAGAGCGCCCGCCATCTTTAATACCAACTCTCGCCCCAGAGAGCGCGCCAGTCAATCGCCATCTTGTTGTCTGCTGGGACACTTTGCACAGTGCGCACCAATAATAATAAATAATTCCTCTGCGCCACTTTTTATATACATATATATATTTTAGTTCAGAGAGAATTATATTAATGGGTTCACATAAAATACCATAGTGGTAGATATTTTTTAAATATTTAAACTAAAATGTTTTATACATATTAAAAAAATGTAGGAGTCAAAGAGTGGTCGCCATCTTTTTTTATAGTGCTAGGCCACAGTTAAGTTCAAAGTGAGAGACCGGAACCTTTTTTTATAGTGCTAGGTCACAGTTAAGTTCAAAGAGAGAGACCTCCAACTTTTTTTATAGTACTGGGTAGTGGTGGGATACTTAAAAAGAAAGTTTAAATAATAAAGACTTCGATTTTCATTGTCTACCACTAAAAGTATGCTTACAGTGCTAGTTTATAGCAATATTTTTTTATACTTAGTAATATTTCAGTATAAAATGTAATTTATATATAAATGTATTTAGTATTCCACTTATTAAGTATTTTTACTTATAGTAACAAAGTTCTTGATTTCTTATTATGTGTTTGCTGTTATTTTTTAAATTGTGATAACTTGCGTTTTAATATAGTCCTTAAGTATTTTTAAAATGTATTTTAATGTCAAGAATACTAGCATTTCTTTAGTCGAATTTTTTGCTCTGCGTCGTGACATGTCCCCCCCCCCCTTTTTTTTGTTTTAATAATAATCCTGACAGCCTTCGCACGTAGGGAAGCCGCCAGCCAGCGCTAAGCGCCGCGGTTAGCAAAGAGCTGTATAGTCTTTCAATTAATATTATTTAGAAGTAAACATTGATCTCAAGTTAAATATTTATTCCTCCATTTAAATATTACGTGTGCCTGTATATAGTATTTGGTATACAAATGTAATTTCTACCAAGTTAAAATATGTATTACCCCCCATTTAAATATTATGTGTCTTTTTCAGACAAACGAAACATCCTACGTGTTATAACAGTCAAAGAGTTTTAAAAACTTATAAACCAGACATGTCTCCCCATTTACAGAAGGGAGGCAGGCAACACCAGCCCGCCAACACAACCACGTAGTTCTTTACACGTATTAAAAATTACTTGTGCATGTATAGTATTTGCTACACAAATGTAATTTCTCGCAAGTTAAATATTTATTCTCCCATTTAAATATTACGTGTGTCTTCCAGACAATAGTAACATAGCAGTGTACTTTGATAAGACGTTTGCCGAGAAATCTGTTTACAACGCTGTGCCGTGTGCTATTTTACGTAAGTCACGGAACTCGCCTAAGCGTGGAAAACATTAAAAAAAGTACAACCCAGTGATACATGAAGTTAATAATCGCCGAATGCATGAGCCCAGTGTGTTCATTCTATATATCAACATACAATATGGCTGTTTCAAAATAAAACACTATGCTTTAATACTAAAAATTATATGTTAATAAAAAGTTACAGTTATGAATAGACGTTATTAAAATAATTTAAAGTTATCGCAAAATCATAACAAAACGACTTGAAAAAAAATCAATAATATTAACAAAATGCTATAGCAGTGTATGCGACAGATACACACACAACCGTCAAGAACACAATTGAGTGGAATGTAGATAACAAAATACTTCTTACTCGCCATTCATAGTAATTAAAACGCCAGAAAAAAACACAATAAATTAATAAAAAATAACCCGCAACAATAAAACACAAATCCTCTTAAGAAAAGACTCGCTTATTGAGACAGCAAGATGCAGAGAGTAAAATTCTAAACAAAATTAAGAGAAATAAAGAAAATTCTTAACATAATAGGCTTCCATGTAAATAGAAAAAAAATAACACACATTACAAAACACACGTGGAAACAAAAGATAAAAACTCAATAACCACAAAAGCGATAATCTAAACAAGACCACCACCACCGTGAGAAAACAACCATAATGCGTTTTAAAATAGTTTAATGGAAAATAATGTAACCCTAAAATATAAACAAGCATAACCTTTGATATCAGGCAACTCTAAAACAAGCCAAACATAATCGTAAGAAAAGTAATAAAAATACTAATTCAGTAACACATTGAGGAAATAAATAATGCAGACATGTAAGGACGAAAGTGCCAATTCCCTAAAAAAAAATTAACCAGGTAAGTGACTTCACTAGGCTAAACATAAAGCGCAATAGAGCTCTGTCACCTAACTACAGAATGCCAATAAACCAATACTGTACACACACATTCAACCTAATCTTAAGAAAAAAAACACCTATCTACAGGAATAATATAAAAACGAAGCTTATCTTCAACATATAACACTACCATACTCTCAATGCACCATATACACTATACCCAATGGCATGGCTCGAGAAATGACAACACAAATAAATATCAATGACCATAAAACCCTACAGCCCCGACAAAAACTCGAAATGTGCTATAAAGCATCCGAAACATAAGAACTGTCTAGCGTATACACAAAAGGAAAGAACAACCTATCACCAAATCCATGAACAACGCAGGGAAAGAAACTAAACCATGACCTAAAGGTGGGTCGAAAAGTATCAACCTGATACTTTGGTACTGATACGCGCCTGTATCAGGAACGGCATACGAGTACACTTGAAAAGTATCAAGTACTTTAGTATCAGTTAGAATTCGCCTGGAACAACACCATGGCCAATGTGCGCAGAACCCGATCGCAGATGACGGTCACTTGGGCGGAGCTTGTGAAAGGGGAGGGAGCAGGAACGACGAATAAGGGATAAAGAAGGGAAATAATGTAGGGGAGGAAGCGCAGGGGAAGGCGTTGAAGGAGAGGTGCAAAGCGAAATTGTTAAGAGTCGTTTGGTTATTGTCCCACATCAAAGTACACTCAGTGCGCAGTGCGTGCACAGTCTCGTTCAATAATACAACTAATGAAATTTTAATATTAAAAAGTACATTAATACAAGATATAATATTTGTGCACCTAACAGCTATGAAAATGCAAATAAATTCTCAGTTGACACTAATAACAGATGTAATCAACATTAGGACTTTTTTTCCGAAAACAATTAGTAACTATAGTGTTTTCATACATTAAAAGATTACGATTTTATCAAAAATTAAAAATAAAAAAAACAGATACGTACATTAGTGAGCATACTATATCAATGTTTACGTTTCAAATGTGTCTTCAGATTAGTCGATGATGATTTATAACTCAGTTTTTGTTTACACAAATTACAATTAGCAAACTCATTATTTTCCGTAAAAAAATTCCATACAAATGAAGTCTTTTTCCTGCACTTATCCATTCCTTATTTCACTATAAAGATACTAACTACAAAGCATGACAGCCCGCAACAATGTACATGGTGGTAATTAATACACGGCCAGGACAAACTGCAGTATCTGCTGTATCAGGCGGGCATGAGAGTAACAGAGGTAGTAGTCCAGTCCCTTAGGATAGAAAATTGAAGTCCGTATGCTCCTTCGTGAAGAAAGCAAGAGACAAATTTTATTGTGTTCCTATATGTCCCAGGATACCGAAATGCCTTGGTGCCACTTTCACAGTGACGTCATTATAAAATGGCGGCCATTTCAAAATGGCTGCCAATTGCATTCATAAAACAAACTGTATCTCTGCTTTCCTTCATCCGATTTTCATTTTGTTTTTTTTATTAGACAGATGTTTTAACGGTGATTACATTTGTTGCCTACTAGATTTTTCATAGGTCTAACCATTTTCCCAAAATTTAGGAAAAACTGAATATTTAATAATTTTTATTTTAAATATCTTGTTACTGTGAAAAAACAAAGCTGTACACGATAATAAGTGTTTCATGAAACTTAAAGATAATTTGTTAAGCTTTAATTTGATATATTACACAATGATACTGATCTTCAGTACAGCAACATAGTTAGTGAATTAATCTGGGAAAGTGTACTTTTGTAATTGATAAAAAATGTCACAAATATTTCTGCTTGTTCTATCTTATCTCTAACCTGTGATTTTAATGTAACATAATTTAATTTTTTGTTGCAGGTGAACTGTTGAGTAAGCTATGATAGAGAACATAAAATCAGTTGTTAAGTTCGACCTGCCACCTTCTGCTAAGAGAAGGCGAACCTCGGAAACAACATGGACACTGTGTTTATTGTGCCAGTTAGAGACTGCAGAAAGTGTTTCGGAACCAAAACGTAAAGAAAGTTATGAGAAGTTATACAACTGTATCACAGAGCGAGCAACATGGAATGACTTGAACTTTGTGGAGTTGAAAATGTGCCTAGGTGAGTTGACAGCATCAGACTTTGAAGTAAACAAAGCAAAGTGGCATCGTTCTTGCTATCAAAATGCCACACATAAAGGGCATATGGAACGTGCCCACAGAATGTTCATTGAACAGTCACGAAGTTCAATAGAGTGTCAACAAGAATGTTGCTCTTCTCTACATTTACCATACACCAGAGCAAAAACTAGTGTTTATGTGAAATCTGTTTCCATTTTTTGTGACAATGGTCCAACCAACCACAATAAACTACATTTAGTGCAAACTGATATTGCCGGGGAAAAACTGTTGAAAGCTGCAGAACTCAGTAATGATGATAGGTTACGTGTGCGAGTAAATGAAAGTTTAAATCCTGCAGATGCTCGCGCCATTGATGTAACGTATCATAAAAATTGTTGGAATACAAATGTGAACAACAAGTTGCGGCAAGTAAATGTTCCATATCAAAAGCAAGATAAATTTGTTGAGGCATCAGACATTGAATTTATTAATTCACTAAGAGATATTTTGGAACAAGGACATGTTGTTAGTATGGCAGAATTGTAAAATGTGTACAAAATTATTTATCTAACAAATGGTGTCCCTGAAAGTGAAGTTAAGAGTAGACGGCAGATAAAGAAGTTGATTGAAGAACAACTTTTGGAGTTTGACGTGCTGTTCAGTTCTCCAAAGCGTAAAAATGAATCGGAAAGGGTGTCATCGAAAGCAGTTAAAGATGTCTCAATGGCACAAGCAGAAGACGAAAATGTTGGAGAAAACCTGATGAATTTGTACTCTGCAGCAAAGTGTATCAGAAAACTCGCATTGGGAGCAAAAATTGGAACTTTGAAAGGTCTTTATTACAAGACAATGTGGATGATATTGTGCCAATGGAATTGTACTATTTCTTCAAGTGGTGCCTTGTTGACCAAGTAGATATGTCCCATGTGAATGCTAGCAAATCGTCAGAAGTAAATAACAGAGCTGTACGACTTTCGCAAAGTTTGATCTATGAATGCATGTCATCACGCCAAGTAGCTAAGAAGGATTCCCAGTTATCTCGCCACATTCATGATGTACCAGTTCCATTAGCTGTTGGAATAGCTGTTCACAAAGAAAGCAGAAGTAAGAAACTTATTAAGATTCTAAATGGGTTTGGCTGCTGTGTTGACTACCATAGGATTTTACAACTAGAAGATCAGATAGTGGGTGAAGTTTTACATAGGATGGAAAAAAATGATGGTGTTTACATTCCTCCTGACCTGACAATAGGTAGGTTCATATTTTGTGCTGCGAATAATATTGACTTTCAAGAATATACACGTGATGGGAAGAAAACCCTGCATGGAACGTTATGATAGTCTACCAAGAGATGCAAGAAGATGACACAAGTGTTAATTGGAAAATCACATAGTGAATCTGGGAAAAAAATTAGCTATAACAAACAAGAAGCAGTACATCTGAGGTCAAAACAATTTAAACCTTCTATGCCAGTTTTAAATGCAGAATTGAACACCAACATGTACAGTAATGTATCTGAAGGAGCAGAATTAGATAACACTGCTTGGTTGATACTACAGGCAATATCTGTATCTTCCTTGACTGAGCACCCTGATAAAGAATCAAATGAATTTTTTTGAAGACAACTCAGTGAACATCAGCTTACCTGAAGCTAACCACACATATACTTGGTCTGCATACAACTCCCTCATAGGTTCAGTCCATCAGAGAACTCGGGTGTGTGTACTGCCACTCATTGCTGAGTCACCTACAGACCGTCAAACTCAAATTAAGTTTATGAAGACCTTAGAGAAAATCAATACTATGGTGCAATGTAACCAAAAGAAGGTTGTAGTCACTTTGGATATGGGACTTTATAGAACAGTTAAACGCCTTGAATTCAACCACACCGACAACCAAAACAAATGGATCCTTCGACCTGGAGAGTTGCATATTATTATGGCTCAACTAATTACTATAGGCAAATATATCGATGGCACAGGTATCCCAGAGTTGTGGGTCAAGTCCAACATATATGGCCCTGCAACTGTGAAACAAATCTTGGAAGGTATGCATGTACAGAGAGCACTAGAGGCTCATAAAGTCGTTCTCATATCTCTTTTTTCACTTTATCAAGAAGCATTTTTTGAGCAGTATCCAGAAGTGAAGCAGATTTTAAGTTTTAAGTTGAAAGTCCTTATTAAAGATTTTACTGATGGAGATGTTAAAATGGCTCACAAAGATCTTATGTATACTTTAACCTGTGAGGACATTATCAATAAGTTTGAATGTTTCGACTCTTCAAATTAAGTTATGAACCCTACTTTCAAAGTAATGAGGCAGTACATGAAGATGGCACAGTCCATGCTAGCATTTGTAAGTTCAGTACGCACAGGGGATTGGCATCTTCCTTACATGACTTCACAAAATATTTCTTTGCAATGGACCTCTTCAACTACTCTGGCATGATTGCTTGGAACCTGGCTGAAATGGAAACGCTTAAAACTACAGATCCAGAAATTTGGGAAGAGTTTGAAAAGGGAAACTGGGTAGTTAACAAAACACAAGTACCATTTTGTAGTTTGAGTGCAGATGAAGCCTTAGAGCATGAAAACAGGGCTATGAAAGTTATGGGAGGAATTGTAGGAATTAATCTTAATGAAAATGCAAGAACCCGTTTCTTTCTCACCTCTCCTGAGCTTACGCTACTTGTAAAAGAAACTAAGGATATGGCTGGGTTTCAGGGATCTGATAAAACCAAACATCATGAACTGTCAAAAGTTTCTTCAGGAAGGCAAAGCAAAAATGTTTCAGCACTTTTGAAAACCCTTGAAAGAGTCGGTAACCCATTCAAATACTGCAGAGATGAATTGATAAACATAAGAACAATGTGTGTTATGCCTCAGAAGACGAAGGAAGATATGTGTAACATGTCAACCATAGGACAAAAAAAATTTATTAAATTCACAACAGAGTGCATAATTACTGGTCAAGTAAACCTATGGGATCCCATAAAAAAAATTAAATCTTAGCACCTGCAAACACTCAGTGAAGACAGTACAAATAAAAATGAAAGACACTGTTTTGGAACTGAAACAAGACAGGGACCTCTTTGCGAGATTGCTCATAGTGGCCAGATTCCGTTCTCGGGTGAATGTGTGCGATACCATCAGTAATTATGAACTTTCTGTTGTACCACGTTCAATGTTTGCTCCTGATGGAACAATGTTGCACTGCTCTCAGAAGAGTAAGCTAATGGAACTACTTCGAGTCATTACTAGACAACTTCCAGCATGAAGATAGCCACTCAGACATGGTCGAAGCAATGCAACCCAACTTAAGTAGAAGTGTTGCTATTATTGATGCCATGGCCGAGGTACAGGCGCTAGACAAACCACCTCACATTAAGACTTGTTCAGACTTGGCAGACCACTTTATAAACCGCATTACTAAAAATTTATCGTTCATACAAATGCATCCACTTGATATTTGACTCAGTTCAATAGGGAAAGGTGCCGTGTTAATGTTGAGCCAACTCATTCCGAATTCAATCTGAAACTACTATTTACACAATTTCAAAACAGAAGCTCCTTTCCCATGAAAAGACAAAGGACGAATTGTCCATCCTTTTAGCTGAGCAGTTTCTAAAATATGCAGCATGCACAGGTCGGGATGTGGTAGTTGCTTGGCGTCAGATTGCTAAGGGCACAAATGAATGTGCATCTTTTCTGAGCAGTTATCATGAAGAGGCAGATGCAAAGATCATTTTGCATGCCATAGAATCAAAAAAGGCTGTAGTTACACATTTAGACATCATCTCTCCTGACACTGATGTTCTTGTTCTTGCTTTGAGCAAGTATCCATCACTCCCACAAAACACAAATTTCATCACTAGAAGTAGAGACAGGAACAGAACTATACCACTTCAACCAATGTACAGTAATTTGGGAAATCTAAAAGCTGAAGCACTTGTGGGTTTACACTCAATATCAGGAGCTGATATCACTGGCTCGTTTCACAAAAAAGGTAAATTAAGTTTCTGGAAGCCCTTCATGACTGCAGACAATAATGTTCTGCATGCACTGGCAAACCTTGGTAAAACTGAAGTAGTGTCTGATGATGTAATGCTGGAAATTGAGAGGTTCCTATGCAAAGTGTATGTGCCCAATACAACTATTACTACAATTGGAGAATTGAGATGGTGGCTTTTTACACAAAAGCAAGTGGTGGGTGAAAATCTCCCTCCAACGAGGTCTTCACTTAGATTGGCTATATTGAGGGCACATTTGCAGGCAATGGAATGGCATCAGTGCGACAAACGACATACAAGTTCAACAAATCCCACAGAGTTTGGCAGGAAATATGACAATGGACAACTTAGTTCCTGTTACTTACAACAATACTCCAGCCCCTCAAGCAATACTTGAGCTTGTTAAGTGCAACTGTGTAAAAACAAAATGTCAAACTGTTCGCTGTAAGTGTTCAAAAAGTAACCTCCCCTGCACAGAAATGTGTAATTGTGGTGGAGATGCTGACTTGTGTGGAAACAGTTTGAACAGTGAAACATTCACATTCGAAAGTGACGATGAAGATGAAAATGGTGTTAATTTCATGTGAAATCAAAATGATTAAAAATATTCATGACAGCTGTAATATTATGTCTACATAATGCAATTATTATGTACCTAATTATAACTCTATTTATGATGATTTATGATTAATTCGCTTACTATGTTTCTATACTGAAGAACAGAATCTTGTGTAATATATCAAATTAAAGCTTAACAAATTATCTTTAACTTTCATAAAACACTAATTATCATTTACTGCTTTGTTGTTTCACAGTAACAAAATATTTAAAATAAAAATTCTTAAATATTCAGTTTTTCCTAAATGTTTTGAAAATGGTTAGACCTATGAAAAATGTAGTAGGCAACTAATTTAATCACCGTTAAAAGATCTGTCTAATAAAAAAAAACAAAATGAAAATCGGATGAAGGAAAGCAGAGGTACAGCTTGTTTTATGAATGCAATTGGCGGCCATTTTTAAATGGCCGCCAATTTATAATGACGTCACTGTGAAAGTGGCACCAAGGCATTTCGGTATCCTGGGACATATAGGAACACATTAAAATTTGTCTCTTGCTTTCTTCACGAAGGAGCATACGAAATACCCTAAGGGCCCCTACTATAGAGAATTACCGGGCGTGATAAATAATGTATCAGAGACACCAGGCAGGTCAAGCAGGACAAAGGCCCAGGGCCCCGCGCATATCGGAGTCCTGGGAAAGCCAGATCAATCAAATTAAAAAAAATTAGGAACAAATATTTTGCGAAGATAAGTTGCAGCTGTGGTTCTTATGGCTTCCAAGGTATGACGCAGCGTTGGTGTGTCGTGTATGTACATATGGTGCATGATGCCGTGTTCTTATGGCTTCTAAGGTATGATGCAGCATTGGTGTGTCGTGTGCGTGTACGTGTAGTGCATGGTGCCGTGTGTTAGCTGGGCAACCTGGCGGCCGGGGCGGGCACGACGATGGGCGAGAAGAGGCCGCTGCTGCCGGGCTCGGAGCCGCCTGACGCGCCGCAGCGCCCCCCGCGCGCCTCCCCCACGCACAGCCCGCTGGAGCTGGCCGCGCTGGAGGACTGCAAGCCGGGCGGCGGGGGCGACCGCGACCCCCTGCTCGACCGCGACCTGGAGCACCCCACCTCGTGAGTCCCCGTTACCAACGCACCAGTTAACCATCTTCCGAAAACAAACTTATCACACGTATTTTTTAGTAATGCCGCGCCAAACGACGCAGTGGGGATGGAAAATATTTCCAGTCGGGGAATTCTGTTGCGTCCCGCTATTTGTAACGTGCTGTCGTCACGGATGTGTCGTAGGTACGCGATTTGTTAGTGAGTTCCGCGTCTTGCCCTCGCGCTGTTATAGTGTGGAGCAGCACGTCACATCTGGCTTGTGCGTGTGTGGTTTCCGTGATGTTGCATACAAGGCATCCAATTGCTAGATACTTACCTCAGTTTTATTAGTTGGCTTCACACAAATAATTATATATACAGGGTGTATCAAAATTCATGTTACAACGCTTGAGGGTAGAAAGCTCTTATTATTTTCAACCATTTTTGCCAATAAACATGTTGCCGGAAACGCGTAGTTAAGCCCCTGTAGCCCCAGAAAGAGTCAGCGTAGGCAACCCGTTGTAGAGTGTTATGTTGTGGATGTGCGGGCGTTCGAGTAGAGAAATAACCTTTTTAATCGTGGCACAGATTTCATTTTCACTCTGAAATCTATCACAGCTTCGGCTTTGTTTTACAACATTGAAATTGTTGCATACATTTTAACAACATGACAGCCTAAAGCAACGGCTCAAAAACACGCCCACCTTGAGCGACACAGAGGTGGCAACGGCGAATCATGTTTTCACGGATACGCTGGAGCATGTGTGGAGTCGACCTTATGATTTCGAACGCTTCAATGATTCGCTGTGTAAGCTCTTCTACCGTTTCTACTGGCGTAGCGTATATAAGCCCTTTTACGTAACCCTACAGAAAGAAATCTAACGGGGTTAGGTCCGGTGACCTTGGCGGCCATGCGACAGGGCCAGCTCGTCCAATCGATCGGTTTGGAAATGTTTGGTTTAAATACTCTCGCACTTGCAGGGAAAAATGAGGTGGTGACCCGTCATGTTGGGACCACATCACACGTCGGACATGCAATGGAACCTCTTCAAGAATACCTGATAGTTCGTTCTGAAGGAAGTGGAGGTATCCGGCGCCGGTAAGTCGTGGTGGAAGAAAAAAAGTCCCGATGAGTACGCCGTCAACAATACCGGCCCACACATTAACTGAAAAACGTTTTCTGGCGAGCTGTAACTCACGTTGCATGCGGATTGACATCATTCCAAACATGACTGTTGTGCGAATTGAGAGTAGTGTCTTGAGTGAACTTGGCTTCATCGCTGAATAAAACCACTAACTCGGGGTTCCTCAATACTCTTCGAATGTACAATGAGAAAAGGTCAAGCGAAGTGGATAGTCTGCCGGACCCATGTGTTGCACTTTTTGAAGGTGGTACGGGTACAAAAGTTGCTCATGAAGAACTCGCCAAACAGCCATTTTGTCAGCGTCCATATCGGAACCTTCTGCCCTTGTGCTTGTATCCGGACTGTCCTCAAATCTGTGAACTACATCTTCTTCAAAACTGGGAGTACGAACCCTGCGTGGAGCACCAGCATTTGGTCTTGTGACGGCAAATGTACCAGTATCACGTATTCGCTGAGTAAGTCTTGCAAACATGGTGTGAGCTGGAATCCTACGACCCGGATATCGTTCTTCGTACAGACGGGCGGCTCGTCCATTTTGTCTAGCTTCCCCGTAAACAAGTAGCATGGCCGTGTACTCACTAAACGTGTACTCAATTGAGCTCCACTAAAACGTCGCCCTTTTCAGAACCATAGCGAAAGAAATGACACCACGAGTTTGTTTGTACGACAGAACAGTCAACGACAGACCACCAGTGATATCAAAACACACTGCGACACTGCGATGTCACGCTGCGCAGTGCTATGACACGGCACGAACGGAAGAAAAGAGGTGAGGGCGCCACCAACGGAAGTAAAAAGGGGCGGGGGGTCAGCACAGTCCTCTCGAGCGCTGCCCGGCGTCATAAACACGTAATTCACCACATCATCGTGTCTCGCAAAAAGCCCAACGAGTTGCCTACGCTGACTCTTTCTGGGCCTACAGGGGCTTAACTACGTGTTTCCGGCAACATGTTTATTGGCAAAAATTGTTCCAAATAATAAGAGCTTTCTAGCCTCAAGCGCTGTAACATGAATTTTGATACATCCTGTATATTGTCCAACCAATTTTTCACGCTTATTAAAATTTTATCTAGCAGTGTTCAACTTCCATCCCCATCCCCAGGTTGGGACTGCGTCTGTTGGCGGTTTCATTTAACATTTAACTTTTAAACTGCCTGAAAACACCTCCTGACCATTTACTATTGCTCCGACCGCATAAGGGCCTGGGCTCGAAGCAAACATACAAGCAAATTACCGCTTAATAAGTCAAATGAAAGCAAAATAGAATACGTGATAGTATAAAACAAATTTAAACTCACTAAAATGGTTGCTAAACATTTAATAAAAAAATTAAACACATGATGCGAAAAACCATTCAAGGGCAACAACTTAAAATAACTTTTTCACTGTATTTACCAAAATAATTACCAACATAATTACCAACATAAAGTATGCACGCGTAAGATACAAAGGAATAATACAATTATAACATTTTTTATTACTTTCCACAAATTGATAAACTTGAATATCCTGGCAATTATAACAAAATTACCATTTCTTGAATAGGTAAAAATTATTTAAACACTTTAAAGTACCTTAAAAATATACACTATAAATAATTTAAAAAAAGGTTTGCAAAAAATTTGTAGTTACAATGTAATTTTAGGGAGCAAAAAAAAACTTAAACTTTTGTTACAAGAAAAAATCTTACAGAAATGTTTATTAAAAAGGTATGCCGGCATAATCTACTGTCGCCCTACTGGTCCCTGCTACGATGTTGCCGTTGCTGAGGGCGCCAACTAGCCTAAGTTTAGACCCTGTGGGCCAGTTCACAGGTAGAGCGGAGATCCTCGGGGTCGTGACGTCGCCAAGTGGCTGGCAGGGAGCTGGATCGGTAGAGGTGGTGGTCCGGTGAGGGTGGAGCTGCTCAGTTCCCGGCGGAACTGTTCACTTGCGGGCGCGACACACAACTTGCCTGGTCCAGGTCTGAAGCTCGACTGCCTGCATTCCGCATCGCTGCGCGTCACCCGGAGCCCGCTTCCCGCAAAAACGTCCCAAGCGCAGCAGGACTCCTCAAGCCGCGAACTACCCCCCCCACCCTAGTGAGGCGACGAGGGAACATAACGACCTGTGCGAGCGAAGGGAGCACTTGGAACGACGTCAAATGCCCCCCCTTCACTGAGGCCGTTATGCCCCTCGAAGCCCCATGTCACACGCATTGCCTTGGGGCCTGTTCCCCACCAATGTTCGGAATGTATCTGGAGGGTTCTCTGCTCGGGGTTTGGCTGTCAATGATGGGGAGAATGGACCGGGCATCCAAAGGGAGGAGGGTCATTACATGAAGGCGTGGTGCATCGGGGTGTGGCGCTCGGTTGATCTTCTCATGTGGGTTTTCCCATTCGTAGTCCACCAGGTGTCGTGGGGCTACACGGACTCGGGTAGAGCGCCTCAGTCCCTCGTGTCTGGCTTCCTCCGGGATGCTGGACTCCCCTTGACTCTCCCGTTGCGGTTCGACTTTATCCCTGTCTCCCGTTAGGCCGCTGGGTGTAACTGCCGTTGTCCTGGGGCTGTTCTCGCAGCCCTGTTCCACCAATACTTGCCGCGTGTTGCATGGACGTCCTTCCTGAGATGGTCCGGTTTCGGATTGCTCTGGCTCCTCCATGTTCATCCTGAACATTGAACTGCCATGGCTCGCATCCAATGGCCAGCGTGGTTGATCCCATCCGGGCCATCCTGGCGAACTGGATCGGGAGTCGTCGTCTATTCCATCAGGGAATGTGATCTGCGGATGCGACACGAGGTTGAGCAGGGTTGGGTCGTCCCCATCGTAAAGTTCTACGGACAATCCCTCTGGGTCCAGCCGATCCATCAGGCTCTCGAGCTCGCGTAAAGTTGCGCCGCTCGAACGGAGCACGGGGTGAGCAGTAGATGGGTGTTGGTCTGATGGGGACGCAGTACGAATGGTGCTTAGGTGTTGAGCTGATGGGGACGTGGGACAAGGAGTAGTTAAGTGTTGATCTGATGGTGATGTGGGACGAATGGTTGTTGGGTGTTGGTCTGATGGGGATGTGGGACAAGAAGTGCTTGGGTGTTGAGCAGCTGGGGACGTGGGGTGAGCAGTGGATGTATGCTGGTCATTTCCACTGTCCCTGTCCCCCGCTGGGACAGTTGGGGCGCCTGTGGGTGGGACGAGACGCAAATCATCCCGGTGGATCTTTGTCGACCTACCGTTCGGGAGTCGGATCAAGTAAGAAGTGGGCCCTAGACGTCGCAGTACCTCCCGGGGGGCGGCCCATTTGGGGCTCAGACCTGTGCAGTAGCGCTTGCTGCTAGACGACAAGTGGTGACACCGGGCATACACCATTTGCCCGGGCTCCAATGGCGTCGGTGGATTTGGTGATTGTGGAGTGCGCGTGGCTAGGAATCGAGCCTGGTGTTGCCGTGCCTCTTCTCTAAAGTCAGTGACAGGGGGACGGGTGACAACTCTTGCTGCTTCTGCGACCCGGAGCTCCCCTGGTAGGGCGAGATTCTGCCCATGAAGCAGTTCAGCAGGGGTGTGGCCCGTGACCACATTGGTCCGCCGCCGCAGGCAATAGAGCAGCTTGGGCAGGTGGAGGTCCCATTTGGAATGGTCTTCCCCCAGACGGAGGCGCAACTGGATTTTTATGTCCTGGTTGCGACGTTCCGTCGGGTTCGCCCTGGGGTGGTAAGTCGGGGTAGTGTGATGCTCTACGTCCCATCTGCGGCAGTCGGCCTTCCACCGCCGTCCTGCGAACTGTGTCCCGTTGTCCGTTAGTAACACTCTCGGAAACCCATAACGGGGGAAGACCTCATTGTCCATTAGGGCTGCTACTGTCCCTGCTCGTACGTTGGATACGGCGAATGCCTCCGACCAACGTGTGAACACATCCGTGACCACGACGAGGAACCGCTTGCCCCGCGACGTGCGAGGGTAGGGGCCCATGACATCGAGGGCTACTGTGTGGAATGGTTCCTCCGGTCGCCTGGGGCGCTGTTGCTCAATCCCATCGGCCCGGCGGGCCTTGCGCTGCTGGCAGAGCTGGCAGTTGCGCACGTATTCCCGGACATCCCGTGCTATGCCCGGCCAATGGAACAGCTTCCTGATCTCCCGTTGGGTCTGATCTGCTCCCGGGTGGCCTGCTAGGTCATGGTTGTGGAAATACTGCAGCACCAGCTGTCGTGCAGTGGGGGGTACATGGGTCTGCCAGGTGTCCATGTCACCCGGCACCCTGCTCTGCAGGACCCCGTCCAGGTTGCGCTGGTGTGGGAGGGCGCGTTCACCGCATGCTGCCAGGTTGCGCTGCGTGTCTGGGTCATCCTGCTGGGCCAGTTTAACGTGATCTACCAGAGTGGCCAGGGTGGGCGATGCCTCTGCTTGGACCGTGGGATCCGCTCGTCCGATGACGTAGAGTGACGCTGGAGGTGATGCTGCTAGACCGGTAGCTGGCTGGTGGGACGGTGGCATCAGGTCATCCCACCCTTGACTGTCTTGGAAGATGGTATTGGGGTCTGGGTGACGGGACAGCTCATCTGCCAGCTGGTTCTCTCGCCCAGGGATGTGTTCGACATGAAATGTGAAGCCCTGGAGCATGAGTGCCCAGCGGGTGAACTTTGATTTTCGTCCCTGGGCGGAGTCCAGCCACCGCAGACACTGACTATCCGTGCGCAGGGTGAATGGTCTCCCCTCCAGGTGGTGCCGGTAGCGTTTGAGGGCCCACACCACCGCGAGACACTCCTGCTCATTCACGTGATAGCGTCGTTCTGCGGGGCCGAACTTGGCACTTGCATACTCTGCTACCAGCCGCTCCCCATCATCACCCACCTGGTAGAGAACCGCGCCCATACCGTCCTGGCTGGCATCCGTCTGGACAAAGATGGGCTTGTCTGGGGCCAGACGTGACAGGTTGTGGCACTCGCGGAACTGTTGCTTCACTAGGATGAGTGATTGGTCCGCTGCTTCTGTCCACCGGAACTTTGTTTTCGGGGAGAGAAGGTCCGTCATGGGTGCGGTGATTGTGGCAAAATTGGGAATGAATGAACGTAACCAGTTTAACAGCCCCATTAGCTTCTGGAGCTGCTTCCTGGTGCGGGGCGCCTGTTTACTGTCAATGAGGCTTAGCTGTTCGGGGATGGGGCGGTAGCCCTCGGCGCTGACGATGTGCCCCAAGAACTCTAGCTCACGGGCGCCGATGTAACACTTGTGTGGCGCGCATGTGAGTCCGTGTGTGGCGAGCCGTTCGAGGACCAGCGAGAGATGGTGGGCATGGTCCTCCCACGTCCGTGACCAGATGATCACGTCATCCAGGTACGCGGTGGCAAACTCGCCAATGTACCCGTCCAGGACGCGGACCATCATGGTCTGGAATGTCGCGGGGGCGTCCTGCAGCCCGAACGGCATCGCGCAGAACTGAAAGCGCCGCCCATCGGGCGCCGTGAACGCGGTCTTGGGGCGATCCTTGGGGCTTACTGGGACTTGCCAGTACCCCGACTTCAGGTCAAGTGTCGAAAAGATGCGGGCGTCTCCTAACCTCGTGAGGGCCTCTGAGATGTTGATGAGGGGTGGTGGTGCGGGGATGGTGAGGTTATTGATTGGCTTGAAATTAACACAGAATCTAAGTGAGCCGTCTTTTTTGTCGGCCATTACGATCCTACAGTTGTATGGGGACTCGCTAGGCTCTATGACGCCATCGCACAACATCTCTGCTATTTGCTCCCTAATGGCAAGTAGTTCGCGGGGCCCAAACCCGAATGGTTTCTCGTAAGGCGGAATGTGAGGGATGGTGGGGATGCAATGCTCTGTGACATTGGTTCGGCGTAGTTGGTCTGCTGCGGAGAACACCTGGGGCTGCTGCTCCAGGACTGTCTCTAACAATCTGTGGTACTCAGGGGGAACATTGTGGCGGAGATCAGCTAGGCGGGGGGGTTCGGCCCGGGAAGGGGGTGGGGTGTGCCTCAGCCCATATACAGTTCGGCGGCCCCTGGTCCCCACATGTATCCTCCCTGCGCGGACCTCAACAGTGGCGTCCTCTTGCACCAGCCAGGGTAGCCCCAGGATGAGGTTATCGTGAAGGTCCTGTACAACCAGGGCACTGGTGCAGCTCACAATGTCTCTAATGCCAATCCTTACCTGGGCACGCCCAGTCGTTAGCGTGCTAGTCCCAGTAGTGGCCAGCTGGATGGTGTTGACCTCCGGCACAAGGTCCCCCTCAGGAATGAGGTGGGCCGCGACATAAGTGTGTGTGGCTGCGGTGTCCACTAGCGCGGCTATGGACTGCCCATTCAGCTCCACTGGGATCCGGATCAGCTCCGCTGCATCTGGCCCCATTCGGCCCAGGCGGGTTTTGGACCGACTCGGCCCTGCAGCTGCGGGCGGGGGCGGCGCCGATGCCTGGTGGGCGGCGTCGCTCGCCGGCGACCTGGGGCGGGCCCCGAACGGATGAGGCGGGCCGTCCCCAGTGGTCCCTGATGGACAGGGCGGTGCTTCGTCGGGCCCTGCAGCTGCGGGCGGGGGCGGCGCCGATGCCTGGTGGGCGGCGTTTCTCGCCGACGACCTGGGGCGGGCCCCGAACGGATGAGGCGGGCCGTCCCCAGTGGTCCCTGATGGACAGGGCGGTGCTTCGTCGGGCCCTGCAGCTGCGGGCGGGGGCGGCGCCGATGCCTGGTGGGCGGCGTTTCTCGCCGACGACCTGGGGCGGGCCCCGAACGGATAAGGCGGGCCGACCCCACTAGTGCTAGGGGGATGAGACGGCGGCTGGACGACTGCTGCAGACGCGGGCGGGGGTGACGCCGACGCCGGATTAGCGGCGTCGCTTCTTGGAGGGAGGCGTTGCTCCCTGATGTCCTGGAACATGGTGCGCTTGGGTGGGGCGTCATCGCGACCTGGTGGCCGTGGTGGCGCACTCGTGTGCGGGGCTGGACGAAGGGTAGGGGGGCGGTGGCCAGCGATGTCACTGCTCCCTAGACGGAGTTTCCCGGAGGTACGGCCTGCCCCCCTCGCGCCTGCCAGATGGCCTCGCGTGTCGGACACACATTGTGCCAGTGGTTTTCCGCCGTGGGGCAGTAGCGACAGCGAGGCGGGCGACTGTCTTGGGCACCCTGTGGTCCGCCGCGGCGCTCCTCGCGGCGCGGTTGTTGCGCGGCCCGGCTGGGCGGGCTGGTTTGTGACGCTCCCCCCCTCCCCCGGGGCGGAGTGTAAGGCCGGTAGTTATCTCTCGGAGGCGGCTGTTCTACGTACGGAACGACTGCTTGCGCGTCCTCTGGTTGCACCGCCTCCTGAGTTTGCGGAGTTGGGCGCGGCGTCGCGATGTTTTTGGTACGTCGGTGCGCCATCAGATCGTATTCTATGTCCCTGGCTCGGGCGAGGAAGTTTTCTAGTCCGTGCGAAACTACCCCGCGCAAGAATGGGCGTAGTTCGGGAGACACCAACTCTACGATGAAAGGGAGCACGTCGTCGGCGCGGCCTCCGAGTGAAAGGCGGCGGTAAAGCCGGAGTTTGCCATAAACAAACGCCTCCACGCTCTCCCCACTCTCTTGCGCGCGGCTGAACAGTTCACTGCGGCATTTGTTCTGGGTGCGCGCGTCGTTGAACCGAGCCTCCAACCGGCGTGAGAAGTCATCCCAGCCCACATCGTATCCCCCCGCCTGAGACCACCAAGTGCGCGCTTCCCCTCGCAGCTGTCCGCTGACCCGCTCCGTCCAGTCTTCGGGCGCTGTGTTGTGCCGGGTTAGTTTCTCTTCACAGGCACTTAGGAATAAACGCGGGTCGTCGTGGGCGTGGCCCGTGAATTCTGGGAGAGTGACAGGTCCGCTAGGGGGGCGGTGCACTAAGGCCAGGGAGCCACTCTGTCGCCTACGTGCGCGTCCTTCGCACTCGACACATAGGTAAAGTCCGTCGCGGAAGTTTACAAACTCGAGTGCGTCAGCGCATGCGCGGTGCCTGATAGTCCCACACTGTTGACAATGTGCTACTTCGTCATGGCGGCCCGGACACCTGTTCGCGGCGCACAGAGGGCCTGTCGGGGCTCGGAGATTGCTCTCTGCCCTTAAGTGCGGAAACTGACATGTGCAGCACTTATGAGGGTACTCACCAGCGCAGCTGTTGTTGGTGTATGGTTTTCCGCAGCGGTCGCAGGGCTCCTCCATGGCGATGGTTACGTCAGCTCCCGCGTACATGGCGTGGTTCGCGGCTGTCAGACCCGGACGACGGGTCGCGGCGTCGGTGGCGGGCGCGGACAGATCCGGGAGGGCGCTCCCTTCGCTATCGTCCGAGCGGTCTTGTCCGCACGTCCTCGCCCCGCGGATGTTTGCGCGGTCGCGGTCGGTGGTGAAATGTGTTACCTCGGTGATCCTCGGGCGTTCTCGCGCGCGCTCGGCGCGCGGGTGGAGGGGTGGTGTCCTGGAGCCTGCGCGCTGCTGGGGTGGGGGGTGCTGTGACCTTATTTCTCCAGCGGGTCCCGTTTCCCGGCGCCTGTCTGTCTAGTGATGCGCGCCTGAAGTCCTTTGTCCCTACCCTGCGAGTTATGCCGTTTTCGCCTGCGTTTTTCACTGGTTTGCGCTGTACGTCTCTAGCAAGCTGAATTTTTTTTTTTTTTTTGATTTGCCTAAAATTTGGTAGCCACACTAGCTGGGCGCCATTTGTCGCCCTACCGGTCCCTGCTACGATGTTGCCGTTGCTGAGGGCGCCAACTAGCCTAAGTTTAGACCCTGTGGGCCAGTTCACAGGTAGAGCGGAGATCCTCGGGGTCGTGACGTCGCCAAGTGGCTGGCAGGGAGCTGGATCGGTAGAGGTGGTGGTCCGGTGAGGGTGGAGCTGCTCAGTTCCCGGCGGAACTGTTCACTTGCGGGCGCGACACACAACTTGCCTGGTCCAGGTCTGAAGCTCGACTGCCTGCATTCCGCATCGCTGCGCGTCACCCGGAGCCCGCTTCCCGCAAAAACGTCCCAAGCGCAGCAGGACTCCTCAAGCCGCGAACTACCCCCCCCACCCTAGTGAGGCGACGAGGGAACATAACGACCTGAGCGAGCGAAGGGAGCACTTGGAACGACGTCACTACTTAACAGTCCGTCGCAACTCTTTACATATTTTGTGTGCAAAAAATTAATAAAATTTACAGTTATTAATAGTTCCGAAAAGGTTTACAGCCATGTATTTATTTAAGTACATGCAAACTAATCAGAAGGATCTACCTTATGAACTTTGAATTGACATGATAAGTCACAGATATTGTTTTCAAGTAATATTTGTTCATTTTTGCTTGATTCGCCCGTTTCTTTCTTTTCAGTATTACTTAAAAAAAATCAAAGATCTCTTTGTTAATATTTTGATGTCATATTTTAAAATTTGACTAAAACAAATAAAAGCACACCGTGATAACAATTAAAAACACTTGAATAGCATCTTCTGTTCAATTGTACAAACCATATTTCAAACACTTGTGTGTACAGCAGCACGGCGTGTGCACACGCAAACACGCACTCGTATCTCGCGGGTGGGTAGCGGTGGTAGCGGGGTTTGTGGTGTGGCTGTGTCTCAAATGAGTGGGTCACGGATTAAAAACTTGTTACACAAATTTCTTATAGAAATTTAAAATTCGAAAACCTTTTATACCTACTTGAAATGGTTTAAGTAAGGATAAGTGATGAAATTTATATTATAGGTAGTATAGTACTAAGAATTTAGGATAATATCAAGTTTATTGACTAATTTTAGATTTGTCAGGGGTGGGCCTAGATGCTTTTGGGAGAGGGGGGGCGGCGGCTTTGAGCCCACTTCTTCTCCCCTTCCCCCCGCTTGATACACTACTGTCTCCCACCCTCCATTTCATCAGTTCTCCATTCTCATCCTGCTGCCCCTTCACCGCCTATATTGACCTAGATGTCTAACAAGGCATTAATTAAATCATTCCGAGAAAAGGCTTGAGGGATTGAAGCCTTGTACTCTCACTTGATGATTGCGACTTTGTGGAAGAAAATTGGATGGCTGGGCAGGCCATCTGTTGTAGCTTTTGTGGAGAGGTTCTCGCACAGAAGTTGCTTTGTAAATGTTGTCTTAAATTTTATGAATCTAAACCATTATTGTTTTACATAAATTGTTAAAAGGGATTTAATTAAGTATGGCTGTAAACAACAGATGTGCCATGGCATACAGTTACCCATACAAGAGGGCAAGAGATGCGCGCCATAACTATAAGTACCGTACGTAAGGATAACTATTTGTCACGGGTTCGACTGCGCCCTCTCATGGAAGTCTGTGGTGCACTGACACGCACACATGCTCATGTCACCGGCGGGGAGTTCAAATGCATTGAGGAAAGAGGGTGGGAGGGGTGGTGACATATCGGGCTCTGTGGGGTGCAGCCCTGGACGATGTCACGTAGCTGTATGTTATTTTTAGAATAACAACTATGAAAGAATGCAAATGTTTCTGTCGCAAGGAACGCAACAAGATATGAGGCGGTTGATGCAGCCATGGGTTAGGAATCTTCAGGAGAGGTCATGCTGTGACATAGTTGTAGCCACTTTCTACCTCACCATCACTATTTTGTAACACCCAAAACCATGTGTGGTTAGTTGTATGAATTAATATTTCAGCTCTCGAAAACACTTATTGCCATTTAACACTGTCACGCGAACACGGCACGGACCTTCAGCTGGACTTGAGACGGCTTCACGCAGGGCCGACCCGGTGGTTGCAGCAACCTGGACACCATGATCCACCTGCTGAAGGGCAACATAGGCACCGGGATCCTGGCGATGCCGGACGCGTTCCGCAACGCCGGCCTGGTGGTGGGCACGCTCGGCACTCTGCTGATGGGCGTCGTCTGCACCCACTGCATGCATGTGCTGGTGAGTGGGCACGCTCGTCGCCGCTACCGGCCTTTACACTGGCAAATAAACAATTGCCTTAACGTGGAGGTATTGTAAGTAGCTTGTTAAATGCCAGATCGTGAACCTGGCAAAAAAAAAAAAAAACTATAAAACACAGTTTTTGTAAAGTTGATTTTTGCATTGGAACATTTTAAAACCCATTAAGATATACCTTTTAGAATTCCAATTACATAAACGTAAAAAGTACTCTGAAAAGCATATGGAAACATTTAAGAAACACCAGTTGTTTAAACTAAGAAGTATTTTCCAGTAGGTACCAGCTAACGAGATACCTCATGTGTTGAATTTTTCAGAGGTTCCAATGACTTTAACTACTAATATGTTATATTTTTTTTATAGTTGAAATCAGTTTTGCTTGAATGTCATGCCATCCTAGTAGAACATGGGTGTTACATGCAGTAGGTGGACAGTGCTGCAGGAATGTGATGGGCGTGTGCAGGTGAAGTGTGCCCACGAGCTGTGCCGGCGCACCCAGAGGCCGTCGCTGGACTTCTCCGGGGTGGTGGAGGCTGCCTTCTCGACGGGCCCCTCCCACATCAGGAACTACTCCCACAGCAGCAAGGTGATGGTGAACGTGTTCCTGTGCATCACACAGCTGGGCTTCTGCTGCGTCTACTTTGTGTTCGTGGCTGCCAACATCTCCGAGGTACGCCATGAGCCAGTAGTCTGACTCACGCTTACCCAGCTTGTTAACATTAAACATATTCTGTATATAATTTTTAACTATAATAAGTTTTAATATATCTTTTTATTCTTACAGTTTGTTAATTTTTATAAGACCATAATTTTGTTTCTTTTGACAGTATTGTTACAGTTGTCATTGTGACAAAAAATAAATTCAATGATCTGTTTATTGGAGAAACCATTTGTAGCAGTTGTAAACAAGCTGGCTACTGCCGTCCCCACTTGCTACATAGGTTAACAATTTATTATGTTGCCACATTATATTCAATTCTCTGGTTAGTTTTTCTTATAACATTTAAATAACATAGGTATCTTTATTTTTGTTAATAAATCTTAAATTGTTTGCTATACATTTTAGATCACAATTTACATTTTTTCATGTTTTTCAAGTTATTTTGATGATTTGTTTGCTCTGTAATAAATAAGCCCATAGGTTTTGTTTTTATCTATTTTTTGGTAAATTTACGATTCTATGTGATTTAAGTTAACTTTAAGTATGATTTTGTTTTGCTGTGTTCATAAATGAGTACTTGGTTTTTGCCATAATTCTTTGTCTAAAAGCTGATTCAATAGTTGGCCTGTTCATAATAAGGAAATGAGGGGGAGAGATGGAAAATTTGGTAACCGTGGGAAAAAGCGTTGGAAGGTGTTGGGCGGCTGCATTGGCAAAGTATTTTTGTGATAAGTCACCAGACCACGTGATTTTTTTTTCTTAGAGTAATATTTGTCAAAAAATGCTTAGCTCTGTGGGGTCAGAAATTAAATCCTGCTGTGGTTTTATGAGTGCTGTGCTGTGATAGGTACACACCTGCAGCATCCGTTGGGCAGATGCAGCTGCGTAGCCTCTTTCATAGTCTTTGTCTGGACGAGGTACCGAGTAGGTCATGGTCGATAATTATGTGAGTATAGAGAATTTAGTGGCTGTGGTCCGGGCGCTACGTTATTATCAACCGTAACTTTTAACTAGAAATTTTGACCATAGTTCGCAGGTGTTAGCTATTGTTCCGAGGACGTAGGTCTTCTGCCTCATACCGTGAGTTAGTATATATCCACAGGACTTAACTATGAACTATCTTTAAATATTCATCTTCCGATACCTGCGAACAGTCAACGTGTTTGTTTTGAAAGCAGGGAGTAGGTTATGTGCAACATGTTTGTAAATTTTACCTGTACTGTTTTTTGTGGTCACAAGATGGCTGCCACAATGACAGTGAATTTTCTTCAGGTATCAATAAAAATATGTTAAAATCAGTTTGGTGTCCTAGAGACATTGTTGCAGTAAACGAATCGTCAACAGTAACATTTTTCTGGAACTTATATAAATTGTGTCTTCAAGTGTTTCTGAACTATGTTTGTCCATTCCTAGACCAAACCATTTGCTAGCCGGGTGGTCTGGGGTGCGACACAGTTGGTCAGAATTAATAACAAGGAATTCCATAAAATTATGTACCTACTATACTCATAAGAGCAAACATTTATTGTATTAAATGATATAAAACAAATTTTGACAAACAATAAAAACCAAAATAGCATTATTAATTTGAAACTCTTTAGAAATAAAATTTTAATGTTATCAGATGATGCTTGTAATAAAATACAACAGGAAAATGTGTTTACAAAATTCTCATTCCAAATTTTAGTATCAGAGTGGTGTTTCAGATATTTTAAAAATTTTTTCATGACATTAAAAAGTTCTCTTGTAAGGAAAACTAATATTGTATTTAATATAAGGTAGTCTTGGGTGTGCGAGTGTGTGCATTCACGTAGTTAGCTCAGTGCGTCGCTCCCTGGCCGGCTACCTCGAGAAGTGTGAAGTGTGTTGTCATTCAGCAGTTGGCTTCTATTGGAAAGGGTTAGGGCTGACTTGCAGCATGTGCTTGACTCAAGGGATGAGGTGACCAGGTTAGTGTAAGCAGTAGTGGAGAAGGAGGTTGATGGACTAGGACGTGAACAGTTTGTGCTTTAGCGAGAGTAGGGGAATGATATCTGCATAGAGGGATAGTTGTACAGAGATGCTTAAAGACAGACTTCAAACAATATTTTGGCAGAGATTATTGAGTGAAGCAGGTTGCATACCAAGTATTCAGGTTGTGCTTGCTGGGAGAGTCCGGTTCAAAGCTAGAGAGAGTAGGAGCACCTAGCGACCAAAGTTGTAAATTGTATATCCATGTCTAGAAAATAAAGACTCATTAAACGAGTCTGAAGTAGTAATTGAGTACATCTTTAGACTTCCTAGACTCACTTTCCTTACAAAATCCCTCTTAAGAAAATTTCTACATAACTAGTTGTAAAAATTTATCACTTCATCTATAAATACATTTGTACCCTTTGAAATAATTTTCTGTGTTAATTACTCTAAATTTCGAAGAGGGATTTACTGTAATTTTAAACGCATAACTTTATATATGAAGGTAAGATGAACTTCTTCCCGTGATATACTACAGACCTGAGTGTTCTCACAGTTCCAGTTGACGGGGTGTAGTTGACGCCGGAAGTGTTGGGAGAGCATGGCCTTGTCCCAACAGGTGGTGAAGCACTTCTTCAACGTAAACCTGGGCGTGCACACGTACCTGCTGATCATACTGGTGCCCATGATCCTGCTGAACTGGGTGAACAACCTCAAGTACCTGACTCCGGTGTCGTTGTTCGCGGCCGTGCTGACGGTAGCCGGCCTCGGCATTACCTTCTTCTACCTGCTGCAGGGGCTGCCCCGCACCTCCACCGTCAAGGCCTTCGCCAGCTGGAAGCAGCTGCCCCTCTACTTCGGCACCGCCATCTACGCTTTCGAGGGCATCGGCGTCGTACGTTTCACCCCGACTTCTTTAGAGTGAAAAATGGATATCTTTTCTTTACAATTTCGCTTTAATGAAGCCTGCTGCAATACTTGAGGGACCAACCGCTGTGAAAATGGGAAGTGTACGTGACGTGGGCCACTGTTGCAATTTTCTCTTATAATTGCACAGTAGGGAAGTACTGCCACAAATATGCTTTAAAATTTTTTAAAGGAAGTTTTGTTTTGAATCCTGCAATTTTTTTTTTACATACAAACCAACTAAACTGGGGGATAAAAAGAACTCGTAAAATCCTTTTCTCAAGTTTGAGAGATGAGAAATAGCTTTATTGAAATGGTATTTCAAATTAAGTCTTAACGGGTTCCACTTTTACTAATGCTTCTCCTCCTTGTTAGTCTTGTTTCATATCGTTGTTTCCCGAGGCTAGGCAGGAATGATAGGTCAGTCCCTCTGGGGTTGAGCAGTTGATGCACAAGCTCCAACTATCTTGACTTCATGTATTTCTATCAGACACTATTATTCTATATAAATACATATATATACATACATACATACACATATGTGTGTGTATACACATTACACACACATACATACATTTTTGGATATATTTTTGGTGAAAATGACACATGAAAATTCAGTAAGGTTCATTAGTATTTACAGGTATATACAACTTTTTGAGTATCAAGAAGGTATTGCATTAAGTTATAGGAATGTTGGGGCAGAATGATATAAAACTTTTAAACATTGGAATCAATATTCCTTAAAAATAATGAATTCTCAGTTCTGATTAGATAGACTTAAATAGTGTATACTTCTGAGTATGATATTAATGTTAGTTAAACTAAACAAGTGGTTATTTGGCACTGAATACTTATTAAAGTTGAACACATGTTTCATTAACGAAATTTCTTATCAAAACAATGTTTATAGATATATTTAGGATATCCATATAGTACACACATCTCTACACTATAATCAATCGCTATTAAAAAAGTTGTATTATATGAAAAGTTGTTATATCATTGCCAGTTGTTATTGTATAGAGCATGTGCCTGGTAATAAGAGGTATCTAGTATACCCATAGGGTCATTGTACTTTGCGGAATAGTCAGGTACATTATCACCTGTAATTATGTATTTTGGTTAGTATATTTAACAGAAGTACATATGTGAATCAAAGAAATGTGATTAGAGTATACAAGGTAGTTGCTGAGCTGTAGGAAGTGCGTGCCGTGCAGAGTGAACAGACTTGCATGGTCTGTGCCCCAGGTACTGCCGCTGGAGAACAACATGAAGAACCCGCAGGACTTCGGAGGCTGCACGGGTGTGCTGAACACGGGCATGGTCATAGTGGCAGCACTCTACACGTCTGTCGGCTTCTTCGGCTACCTCAAGTACGGCGACGCTGTCAAGGTTGGCAGCATCACGCTCAACTTGCCTTCTGGTGACATGTGAGTTGCAAAAAATAGTATTGCATCGGTAATGAGTCTGGGAAACTTTGGAACATACCCTGAATTGTCAGGACTGTAGATGGGATGGTGAAACGTGGCCTTCCGTTCATGAGGACCCGGGTTCTAATCACTATCCATCCAGATTTTGGCAAAAGCTGGGATGGCTCCTTACTATAAACCACAGAAGATTCATTTGGCAATCGCAAAGACTCTGGTCTAGCTGAAGAACCCAGTGATGACCAGGCTTCATGCAGAGTGAAGAAATAAAGCTTCTGATGGCTGCAGGGGAGGAATATGAAATGGGGGCTTCCTGGCACCAAAATGGTTAAGGGTTGGGAATAAGCCTGTGCGAATATCAGTTTTTTAGTTCAAATCGAGTTCGAATACGAATACCAAATTATTCTCGAATACGAATATTGAGTTCGAATAATTGGAATGAGAATTGAAATCCCATAAAACATGTTATATCACATCACATTACAATATGATAACAGGTACATATTTACTGATACAATGTATGTAGAATCAAAAAACTGACAGTATTTAAAATTTTAAGGTTCTCCAATTTTATAATTAGTTCGTATTAACAACATTCTTGTCACATCACTACATATGTATTAGCTAATTTAAATTTTTTTGGAGATACACAAGCTGCTCTACATTTTCGGGGAGTAGACTCTCTCTTCTACACTGCACACTTGTTTGGCAGGTATAGGCAAGTACTTTCTTGCTACCACAGCTATGTTTCGGAAACAAGTGCGCCCCTTCTCTGACCAGAAACTGAAAGGATTTTCATTCTTTGGGATTAAGGGTGCTGCCAGATATTCGTTTACTTCTCCTTGGATAGTTTCTTCGTAGCTTGCAAGCGTAGACTGAGCTGCTTTTGAAGGTTTCACGTAGGCCCACAGAGATGACTTCTTAATAGGCATTTCACTTGTAGCCTCACTTGTCTCAGTTATAGTTTCAGCTACTGTGTTCAGCTTACACACCTCCCTGCACAAATTTTCAACCTTTTTTTTTTAAATTTTCATCCTCAATTAGTGAATCTTTGAACCGTGGATCTACCATCATAGGAAACACATTTACTTCACAATCTTTGTACACCATGTAACGTGATCGCAAGCTTGTAAGTAAGTTCTTGGCAAGAGTTTTTTTTTGACGTGCAGGACAGGATAATTTCCTGATCTGTCACTACGCGAGGAATTTGGGAAGGGGTGGTTGCCGCCTGCATCCGGTCGTTTACTGTGTATTATCCTATTGAAAAACATTGACGTAGCATGTTAGGCTTTTGGAGTCTTTGCTGTGAGTATGCGGCCAGATGTTTTCCACATGGTCTGTACAATTTTCTTTCTCTTTGCCGTCACGTTCGGAACGAAATTACAGTGCAGACAAACCATGTTTCACCCTCTAATCTGAAAACTGTCACCTATAACGTCCCAGTTGTATGGATTTTACAGACACGTATTTATCTTTATCAGTATGCTGACAGTTCAAATATATTTTAAACGACCTGACGACATTCTTCTACATAAAATACGTTAGTTATCGCTCCGAATTACTGTGTTCAAAAGGCCTTTACGTGGCCAGATGTAGTGGAATAACTCCACATACATAACTCTAAAACATTACGAAAATCCCGCGGAACTTTTGCCCCCGCCCAACGAGAGAAACCTCTGTGATCCCGAAATGTTTCCCGGTTTCAGTGATCCCGCTCAGACTTTTTCGTAAATGACCGAATATTCGTTTTTTCGAAGTGTTAGTATTTGAAATCGAATCGAATATGAATAATAAACTATTCGTTTTGATATTCGAAAATTCGAATATTCGCACAGGCCTAGTTGGGAAGGGGACGGACAGTTTATTTTATCGTAGTTGGATGTATATGGTCATTATTCTCTTTTGGACTTGTGTGCAAAATTTCAACCTCTGAGTAAAACTTAAGATTAGTATTTAAAAAAAAAAACCATTCACTTTTTATGTAGATATGGCCAATAGAAAATTGTAAATAAAAATGGTTGATTTCGGTGAACAAAAATGTTATTTTAGTGCAAAATTTTGTTTAAAAAAATATATATATATATAAATTTTATCATTATAATTTTTATTGTATATACCCAGTTGATGAAATTTGTTTTATTTGCTCAAAATTTATGAAGAACAAAAGTTTGAAGTACAATTATAACTAGGGATGGGACGAATCCACATTTTGGTCGAATCCGAATCCTTGTTCGAATCTTCAGTGTTTGTCATCGAATCTCGAATCCCAGTCCCACACTAAACTTCACCACATGTTATTAAAAAAACTCACCAATTTGTTTTAAAAAATTACATAGGCCTATGTATTAAAAAAAATCACATGTGTATTTATAAATTTATAAAATAAGTGCATAGTGTATACACCTGATATAAAATAGAGACAAATAACCTCAAAAACCACACACATAAGTTTGTATCTGTCTAATTCTCTGTTAAATTAATCCTTCCTATGTTTTCAATAAAATATGTTTGTATAACAGACACCATTTTAAAAAAATTAAGTTTTTTTCTGCAATATTATATTATTGAAGGTTGGAAATGATCAAGTAGTTATGCTAATTGACAAAATGCAGCGTAGTTTATCTTATGTTTGTGCTATTTCCGTTACCTTTATAATATAGTTTAGGTATACAATTTTCTAGAGCTGGACGAACCTCAGTTCTCTGGTTTCGAACCGAGCCGAACCTCATACAGAAATAATTGTTTTGAATTAAAATGAACCGATGACCAGCATTTTGGTCTTTGAGTGGTGAGAAAGAAAGGTTCTCCAGCCATATGTAAAATTAAAACATTATAATAGCTTAGCTTATATATATACCAACTTTTAATTCATGAAGAAGTTCCATCTAAATTTCAAAAAGACTATCTTCCTTTTTCAGTGTACACTAACCTACATTAAAAAAAATATAATATTATAAAGATGATGAACATTCAGCATAAGGCCACATAACATATTTTTGTGGTAGACATAACCTAACATTTTTAATAAGTAAAACTTTTTAATAGGACATTAAAAAAAAAGTCAAATGTGAATTAAGTTACCTATCTACATTACAAAACCCGCTGACTGCAGTTGCTGTTTTCTTGGAAGAATGCTGCTCGTCAGAAGAAACTTTAGACATTTTTTGGGGTGGTTCTGGGTCATCTGGGTCGTCGTTATCTTTTTTCCATTTGGAAAACATAAACGACGTAAGCCTGCTCATCGCAAATCACCTCAAGAACAATAATATTGTAAACGTAACATAAGAAGTGTGGTTAGAAATTTGCGTCAGGAAAAAGAAAACACGAGAAATAATGATGGCTGCCGCGACTACGCTAGTCAACTTAGTACTGTACTGTAAAATTTACTGGACCAGTACTTTTAATACACAAGATTAAATTAATATTTTCAGTACCTTACTGTTATAACCAAAAAAGGCCAAAGAAAATAAATACATCCCAGTAATTTAAAATACGTAATTTACGTAATCATTTCTTACCGCATTTGTCGGGTATTAACTTGATCACGTTAGTTTTGCCGAAATACGAGAGCTCTCGTACATGCGCTTTAGTTTAACGTATGGGGTACGCAATCTTTGGTGATTTTACAACACTTCTCGTACACACACTATAGTTAAAGGTATAATATACAATACCTTTGGCATTTGTACGATAGTTTATATTACGTAGTACGAGAAATGCATACAAAATTCTCTAAAGTAAACAAAAAACAAAGCGCGCCTATTTGAAAAAATGCTATGCGAGTTATGCGACGATTAATAATTTTTATTTTTATTTTGTCTGCGCTTGAAACTGCTAAGGCAACGATTATGCGATTAAAGTCGGAATATTACAAGTAATGGAATTTTGTTTTGCTGTTTTGTGAATGGTCTCAAATGGGGGTTAGAAAATTAGAAAAACGTAATTTTTTTTAAACGAACATTCAGTTTTTTGAATATATTTTAAAAGGTTTCGAACCGAACCGAACGTAAGGGTTCGGTTTGGTTCAAAATTTTCGAACTTCGCCCAGCACTACAATTTTCAATTACTACCTAAAACTCTTAAAAACCCACCTCGGATCCCACCTCGGATCCCACCTCGGATCCCACCTATCCTCGAATCCATAGGATTCGGTATATTCGACGAATCCAAGATTCGAAAATCCCATCCCTAATTATAACACCTTACAGTTAAATTTGACATTCTGTGTTTGCATTGCTACAGATAAAATTCTCAAGATATATACATTATTTATAAAACAAGTCAAAAATTGATCTTTAACACATGCTAATTTAGTTAAAGTTTATAAACTAAAATTAATTTCAACCACTATTCCAGTAAATCAGTTAACATTTTCCTGCTGCAAACTAATCTCCCCCAAAAAACATTGTTAGCTGTATCTCCATGTTCTCTGCCCCCAAAGATGTGAATTTGCCACTCATTATATTGCTGTCCATTGAGAAGGCACGTTCACTGCCAACGTTGGACACTTGACTGCAATGTCGGATAATTCTGGGAAGTCATTCTTCGACAGCAAAACTCATAGCATGTCAACTTCCCCAAAATCAGACTTCAGAACTGCTGGTTTGTTGCTGTATAGCACTCCAAAAACTGTTGAAATGTCAGAACTCAAAGTAAAGGCATATGTTGTACTTGATCCTGTAAGTTAAGAGCATCAACTTCTGGACCTGTTTTAATGATTTCTCTTGGATTGAACAAGAGGCCAATGTTCTACAAGAAAGTTTTTCCAGGATCCCGCCTATCAAAGATGACAGTTTCTGAAAAGATTTCTGGAAGTTTTGCTCCTGTTGCAGTTTATAGACATGCAGCAGAATTCAATAGATTTGCTGTCTGTTCAGCAAAATTTCTGTCACTGACAAGCTTAAAACCTTTCTTTAAATCTGAGAGTTTTGTACACAATTTGTGGCCATAATGATATGAGGATCCCAGACATTCCAACAAATCAACAGTTTTGTTGCAGTACTCTACCGCGAATTAGGCCTCTCATTGCAAAACGAGAACCTCATCGTTGCTCGAGTTTTTGAAGTACTTTTTAGCATCCCACCATCAAAATCTTGCTGTCTAAAAAATTCAACAAGATGAACTAAGTCCCCTTCAAGGCAGGACTCTGATGAACCACGAGATTCAGCAGGTGAGAACAGGTGATAAAACAACAGGTTCAACAGAATATTTTTTTAGGAAATCCCAATAGTGATGATTCCTCTTGTTGATGTTGAGGGGTACCATCTTTGCTGTCACTACACAGTCGTTTAGCATGGTTAGTTCTGCAGATGAGACATTCCCAAATAAATTTTGTTTGTGCTCCTAGCACTGAATGTACTGGCTCTCGCACACTAACACTTCAAACAATTCTGCACACTTGTTTATATATTTTGCAGAATCTGATACAAATGTGCTAACATTTTCATTTTCATATCATATTTTATTAATGATTCCACTACCGCGTGCGAAAATTCTCTCGAATTAACTACCGTATTTACTCGCATATAGGTCGCGGCAATTTTACCAGATTTGATGGGAAAAAAATGAAGTGCGACCTATATGTGAAGAAAAATTTGTTTTGCAATATTTTGCTTTAAAATGCGAAAAAGAAGTTTATATAGGTATAGGCAAATTTATTTACAATGTACACATACAGCGAAACCCCTTATTTACGTTACCGTTATTTACGTTTTCCCGTTATTTGCACTATATTCTTCAGGTCCCGTTTAGTTCCCATTTAGTCCAATACAATGCTTTCACGCGAATTACGTCTCAAATCGAATCCATCCCGCTATTTACGTCACGTAACAACCATAAACAACCAGAAAATACCGTGAGTACTTAAAGAGTAGATAAGATTAGCTAGTAGGCCTAAAAACACTTAAAACATCGTGAAAAACGTAACATTTATAGTCGGCAATGAACATTTTAAATCGCAAAATATACATAGTTTATAACATGAAAAGTTGCTTTTATTCCTAAACATGTAATAATTTAAGCCTAGGCGTGTAAAAGTCCGAGTAATTATAGCAGGAGTCAATCTAAAATGCACGAGGGAAAAACGTAAACTCACGAATGTATGAACGTGGCTGATTGTTAATTTCTGATACTGTATTTATGTCACAACTTAGCCAAAATACTGGTATGAGACAAACTTCACAAGATAAAATGAGTGGAGTCTTGGTAACTGTCTTATACATATTTTATAATTTCGGAAGTATTGTACAGTTGACGCATATTTTTTAAACTAACAATTTATTTCTGGGGATCGTAATTAATTAATTATTGGTATCAAGACATCAAGATGGACGTAAACTTGAACATGTCACGGCAGCGAGAAAACTGGTGCGTATACCAATAAACTGGTATTAGAACTGGACAAAAATGGTACACGGGAGGTGGAGCTTATATTTATTTCCGCTAAGCTCTCATCTATTGGCTGGCTGCTGATGCAAGGTCACGAGTCTGGGTGGAGCGTTGAGTGAGTTATACTGCGCATGCGCAGCTCAGTGAACAAAGAGAACCAGCAGGCGCGCCGTAACAGCAGCCGATCGAGTACAATGACCTTTCTCCACGCACGGCGAACGGCGCACGGCGCGGTAATGAATTACCGGTGCGACCTATATGGGGGGAATCTTAAATACCAAATTCAAGACCTCAAATTATGGGTGCGACCTATCTGCGATGGCGACCTATATGCGAGTAAATACGGTAATTGAACAATTTCACTCCTAATTTGCAGTCACCACTAGCCAAGAGATCTTTAAACAAAACCACAAAGAGACATTCTCTTTTTCTGTTAGTAGTCTCATCACACAGTACAACTACTTGTTGGTCCTTAACTGCCTGTTTCACTTCCTCTTCCATCTTCAAAGACTGCAGGTAATAAGTGCATAATGTTGTGTGCATGAGGAAGATCTCCCAAACCTGCAGTGAAATGTTACATTCCCGTATACTGGGATTCAAAACTTATTTTTCCTAAAAAGTTAACTTTAGCACAAACTGTGTCCTCAGTTAGTTTACTTTTCTCATCCTTAGCTTACTTGTGAGGAGACTTTTTCTTCCAAAGTAACTTTAGTCCATTGAAATGTTACAATTTAAGGACCGAATATTGCATTTTTTAGAGGATGCAATTTTATTTTTGGGACATGTTTGGGGGGTCAATAGAAGCTTAACCTCAAGTTTGTGGGGTCGCCACCCTTGTCCCCCGGTCACCATCTTGGAAAAAGGGGTGCAAAACACCTTTTTCGCGATATCTCGGAAACTATGCATCCTACAAAAAATTGGTAAAGACATAATTTGTAGCAAATTGCTTTGCCTACAAATATGTTTATATAACATTTTGCCCTAAATTTAAAATTAAAGAAGTTATAAGCAAAAAAGTAAGAAACATTTTATAAAAAAATTTTTTTGCTCTAACTTTTTTTCCATACATTTTACAAAAAAATTACCTCAGACCAATCTTGTAGATCGTCTTTTGAGAAAAATGTTTCTGTATCATTTTTTTAAATTTCATTCATTTTAAACGCTGTTACAGCGCTCCAAAGTTGATTGGGTTTGTCAATGCTCATGAGAATCCGGTCAAAACGAAATGTTTAACTTAGTTTGATCTTTTTTTTATTGTAAATACATTTTTAAAATTTTTTTGTTAAAACTGTACAACTTTCCGAAAAAAGCAATTCCGAAAAAACACTTTTTTTGATTTTCTTCCGACAATATCTCTCGAACGAATCAACCAATTTCGACCGGATTAGCGGCGATTGACGTTGTTTTTTAAAGTTAAGAGTTGATTAGTTTTTTGAGCCGATCGGTTAAGCTGTTTAAAAGTTATTCCAAAAAATCAGTTTTTTCAAATTCTTTAAACGACGATAACTCACAAACGAATTAATCGATTTTGACCCGGTTTGCAGTGATCGACGTAGTTTTTTAAGCTTTAGAGCTGATTAGCTAAGCAGTTAAAAAGTTATTAAAAAAAAAGTGTTTCAACTTTTTTATTTTTGAGATTTCTCAAAATCTACTGGTCCGAATCAGTTCAAATTTTTAGGAAATCTAAATTTAGTAGAATTCTTTGGAACCCCACTTAGTTCATTTCAATTGGTCAAGCCGTTCAAAAGTTATAAGAGGGTTACATACAGGAAAACGAGGGAAAACATTCAGGGAAGCTTCCTATGGCCTCAAAATGCCGAGATCTGATAACAACTCGATTTTCGAAAAACTGGGTAAAACCAATAACTTCCCAGTTTTTTAAAATTTTCAATTTTCTTAGCGGAAAGTTAAAAAACGTGCCTACAGACTCTGTCTCATAGGTGGTGGGGAAAAGAGTTAGCAATGAATAGATAAGTTAAGTTGTAGGTAGGGATTTAACAAAAAATTATTAAGAATATATTTATAATAAAAAAAGATCATCAAACTAAGTTAAAATTTTTGTTTTGACCGGATTCTCATGAGCATTGACGAACCCGATCAACTTTGGAGCGCTGTAACAGCGTTTAAAATGAATGAAATTTAAAAAACATGTCCCAAAAATAAAATAATGTCCTCTAAAAAATGCAAAGCTCATGTAACATTTCAATGGACTACTTCCAAGGTAACCTGGTTACAGAATCAGATGCTGCCCACCCATCTTTGTTCACCTTATGTGACGCTTGAACTTGAAAGTTTTTCACACTTGTCTTTTCTTTTCATTTCTAATCCATGAGCATGTTACAAATCTTGCACATCGCAATGCCTTTTTCTTAATACGTAAAATCCTGTCTTCATACTCTTTAACTCTTTTGAAAACATAGCTTTCAGAATTTTGTACATTTATCAGACCACAAAAACCTTAACGGAAAACATTCGTAGAATACTGATGATGCACATTACATCTGCTTGGAAATGTTAACGAAATTAACGTCACCAGATACACATTTGCCTAAATAAACTCAGAGCATTTTGCTACCAGTAATTAATGGTTTGGTATTTCAAAACTTCCAATGCCATCTAAAATCGAATGGCTAAAGTGCTGGTGTTTATCGCCACACACTACACTTTGGGCACTGCAGAAAAACAAAACAATCCAGATAGTGTGGTGCGCATTACCACTTTGTATTGTAAAAGTTTTTTACATATTCAGTATGATTCAAAAATTTCTTTTACAGAGAAAAGTTAATTTATTGAAAATATCGCGATTCCATTGTATCTCGTGAAACACTTTGGATTTCGCACATCGCAGCAAATTTTGTTAAAATGAAATGCAATATGTTAACTACTAATTACTACCGAGAATGGTGATTTGTTTTACATGTCGTGTGCAAGTTATTTTTTTTTTAAAATTTTTTGAATTAGTCACTAACAAAAATTTTACACTCTCTCTCTCTCATATATATATATAAAATTCATATAGTTTATAAAAAAATTTTTTTTCCTAAGAACCAATACAAATTTACGTTGTAACAAGTCACAATCGTGCCCGGTTAAGACAATGATTGTTCCTTGACAAACATTAAACACTTGAAAAATATCCCAACGATTGATGCAAGTAGCCAGTAATGGGGTGTTAAATGCTGTTAATGACTTTTAATTGACTTTAAACTGTTCACAACAATTATTAAATAAGTCAGAAATGAATTTACACTTTTATTCTTCTCGAGGACAAACTTATTACATGTTCTTTATACAATAAATACATTCACAGATCGTTTCTCACTGTTCTGTGCTTTCACGAACTAATGTTCCTAGTGTCTCCGCCATCTAGGTACAAAAATATATGGGAAAATATTCCTGGTGGACCAGTGGGACCACCCAGGTCTACGCTGCACATCTGGGGCTTACAAATTCTAAGTAAAATGTCCGAAAGTTGATGGAAATAGAAAGGTTGATATTTTATTGCAGCAAGGCCCCGGCACCCAGACGTGAAATTGTCCATCCTTATCATCTCATGCTGTTATATTTGCAAGCCGCCGCCCCCGCGTGACCTCTCGGCATGACTGACGAAACTCAGCACATCACTAACCCTTAGGTAAAAATCAGTTGGCTGGGGACTTCCCCACTCCATTACACGTCTGTCTTTCTCTTGCACCTTCTGTCTCTTTTTAATCTAACACAGAATTCTGGGTTTCCTCAGTCAGATATTCCCATGGTCTGGGCTAATGCCTGTCTCTTTCTTATATTGGATGAGATAAACTATCGTCTTTTGGTGCTGTTGTGTCGCGGCACGTCTGTATTTCCTTTTACGCAATACTCATTGTCTTAAAACCACTACAAAACACAAGCATAAAATTACTATTATAAAAAAAATTTTAATGCAATAAAATACTGAAATAACATTTACATACATAAGAACCAAGCCGGCACAGTTAAAACCATTATCTAGTTAAACGACTTTTCTAAACCAAATAACTAAATATCAAAATTAATTACAAGAATACTGCAAATAATAAAATACAACTATTCCTAACTTAATTTTTTTTTCTTGGGGTTAATAATCATATTGTTTCAAGTTAGTTTTTTTTGTGTTATTCTTATTTTATATATTATAAAATTTACAAATAAATTATTTACTAATTGTTAAATGTTGCATGTTGTGTGTATCGTTTTGTTTTGTTGTCTTGTATTTTGTATTTTGTTCTGTCTGTATGTATCTGTGTTGTTTGTATCGTGCCTACCACCCAAGGCCATAAGCTGTAGGTAGGCATGCACCAAATATTAAATAAAAAATAAAAAACTAGGTCATAATATTTACTCTTTTAACAAATACAGTAGAATCTTATTACTAAGCACTCTTCAATTATTTGTACTTGTGCTGAAAGTACATAATACTGAAAAATACATACTACATATCTTTACAAAGAGAAAAATCATAAAATAAATTAAAAATACCGGTAGTGTTATTATGAAATACAACATTATCATTTGATGAATATAAGTTTAAATACTGGTGTTTCTGCATTGCTTAAGTTTATTTATTTTAAAAAAAATCTATTATTTCAGTTTGTTTTTGAGTTTGAATGATGCTCTGTTGAACAAAATGTTCTATGTTACAGAAAGATTTTTTGATTTCTTCTGAACCTTTTCATGTTTAGAGATAAATTTGTTCAGTTTTTATAAGCTCAGAATAGCTTCCGTAGCTGTCACAGGTGGCTCCTCACAGTCAGAATCATCATTTCATTCAGCTTTTGATGAATGTGATAGAATGACTTCACTAATGATGTCGCTGTTAGTCAACACTGATGTTTCTATTTCATTATCAGCAGAGACAGTCTGTCAATGAAACAGCATCAAACTGCATGGAGGCTGACACTTGTTGCCATACTTCAGGATCAAAATCATTGTTTTCACATGTTTGTGTTGTAGTGTGACTTGCATCCTGGTCTGATGAAGTTGCAGTGAGCTCGTCAGTGTTACAGTTTACAATGCCAGACTTTCTTCAACAGTTGGCAATAGTTTCTTGCTGAACATTCAACCATCTACCTGTGATCATATCAATTGCCTTACGAATATTGATGTTTATGGGCACTTCCAACCTAATATTGATGAACAACCTCTTAACAAGGCATTTTCGAAAATGTACCTTGGCATTCTGAATAATACCTTGTTCAAGGTGCTGCAACCGAAATGTGCAGTTCTGTGGCAGAAACATCAGTTTGATGTTTTCCAATCAAACATCAACATTCTGCTGTGCAGTTGTCAATTAACAAAAGAATTTTTCTTCCTTCTTTTTTCATATTTTTTATTGGTTTTTACCAGCCAATTTGAGAGGAGTTCTATCGTCATCCATGCATGGGTGTTACTAGCATAGGCCTAATCCATAGGAAGACAAACTTCCTTGAAGCACCTGGGAGTCTTGTGTTTACCAATGATTAATGGCCTCAATTTTTTTGTTCCAGTGGCATTGCAACAAATCAACACATACAACCTTTCCTTTGCTTTTTTTCCTCCAGTGCATTTTTTACCTTTATATGCTTTTGTCCTGTTAGGCAGATACTTGTACAAAAAAGGCAGTTTCATCAGCATTGAAAATATTGTCTAATGAGTACGACTCAAAAATACTCTCCAGCTTTTCTTCTTCCACTGGTTTGCTGCCTCTGAGTCTGCATCTGTATCCTCCCCACACACAACCTACCGTGATATACCATGTTGTTCCCGGAAGCGGTGCAACCACCCTGAACTGGCTTGGAAGTCTTTGATGTCCATAAGCAATGCAAACTGTTTTGCTTTAGTTTGTAACATTGGGCCAGTTACTGGAACATTTTTTGATCGTACTTCCAGACCTTGATCTCTAGAACTAAGTCTTTTGCGGTCAAAACCAAAGATTCTTCATAATTTTTTTCAATTTTTGCCTAGTCTTTAACAATCGTACTTATGGGTGCAGGGCCCCCACATGGCCGGTGCTACCGTTGCTATGGCAACAGGGCCCATGGGTCTAGGGGGCCTGCGAAGGAAAGAAAAAAAATTAAAACAAAAAAAGTAGATAATTTTAAATAAATTTTAGAAAACAATTAAACAGTAAGGCCTAAATTTAGTAACCGATGAAGTATTACACCAGAGTAATATTATTCAGAATATGCTGTGCGTACAGAACGTGTCTGAATCTACAACTGTTAGTAACAAAACCACCACCAATTGACGTGACACCATGTTGACAGTGCAGAACATCAATTTTCGTTGACAATCGAAACACTTACTAAAAACTAGTTTTAATGTGTTTTAAAAATAATTGTGAAAAGGTAAAAAATATATAACTAAAACAATATACATAAAGGAAAAAAAACATTTTTTTAAAAATCTCTGTTAGAAAATTGGGGGGGGGGGGGGGGCATAATGACTTCTAGCAACGGGGCCCACAGAATGATGTGGGGGGTCTGTATGGGTGTCACCGCAATGCCATATGTCTTCACAACTGCGATCTGCTTTTTCTCTTTGTCCAGTTCTCTGAGCATTTCAACTTTTTCCTTAAGAATGAGTTATGTACTTTTTTTTTTTTATCTCCAGAATCACTCATTTTTGTAGCACAAATGAGGTGTGTAAAAAATGTAACGTGAAAATAAATTCAAAACAATAACAATCTCAGCACAGACTTCAAACAATACATTAGCGTGACAGTTTCCTCCGGAATAATATACTTTTCTCTCGAACTTCAGTGTTTTGATGTATCGAATGGTGTCGCATATTAAGTACATTAATCTATGGTAGTGCACGCAAATGTTTGTTTGTTTTGAGGTTAGAAATTTTGTTGTGGTGGTATGATTGATTTCTATTTGTTTGTTCAATAACATTAATCTTTTAGTTGGAAATTTATTTACCAGTTTAAGTAAATTTTGGAGTAGCAATGCCACGCTAGAAGTGGAATTTAGACGTTATAGTGAAAATTATGATAGGTACTTTGAACTGAAACAATTTTGCATTCAAAATACATGATTTTCGACAGGGATTAAAAAAAATACATTAAAGAGAAAAATACGTTTTAAGTGAGGTATATTGTACCGGTATTGTACTGTACTTGTAAAACCTGGGGAGGGCAGGGTCTTGCAATGTCACAACCTTAAAAAACAAAGATCTCTTTTAGCACAGGCTACAGGCATAGGTAGATTTTGATTTACAGGTTTCTTCTGGAAATGTTCTGGAAACTTATATAAACTTCTAGAACATTTTAAGATCTTAATATACATAACATCCTATATTTTCGTTCTCCACTATTCCAAAATGATCACGTAAACAAATCCTCATGTTCCATGCAGCAAAAATGTTTCGAATGTTTTTAACTCAATGCATTGAATAACTTAGACCAAATTTCATATTATGCCATTTTTGACCTTCAAATACTATTTATCATCCCTTGCATTAATGTGTGGTTGTATAAAAATTTGGTTTGGACCAAAGGTTAAGATAATAAGATGGTTTATAATAAATTTGAATGAATTTGATAGCAAGAAAGGTTAGATTTTTTTTTTGCAACACGTGCTTTTACATTAATAATTCATCTCATTAAAAATTGTTTCAGCAGAAAGTTTTAGATAATGTTTAAAATGTTTGCAATTTATTATTAGGGATTGATAGTATACCTAAAAAAAAAAGTTACCTATATATTTTTTTTTGTCTTTCAATTCTTGTTATCTTTATACTATGCGGTAATTTTTGGTTACAGAAAAATTTGCTTAAGACAAACATTTTAGACAATATTCAGAAAGTTTAAAATAAATAAGAACGGCCGATAGTGTACATGGTACAGAAGTTTTCTTTTTTGTTCCAACCCCTGGTTTTTTTAACCCCTTGCATTAATGGTTTGTCTAGTGAAACATTGTTTCAGACCAAAGTTTCTGATAATTTTCAGAAGATATACAATTAATTGTTTCAGATTATACTTAACATAATAAGAGAGTTATGAAAATATTTATGTATTTTAAGTTTTTAACCCCTATTTATCCACCCTTTGCAATGGTTGGTTGTATCAGAAATTGTTCCAGACAAAAGTTTTACATAGTAAATATTTTTTGGTTTTACAAATAAATATGAATGGATTTGATAGTGTGCGTACTAAGGTAGTTATGAATTTTTTTGTCATTAAGCCCTGTTCCACCCTTTGCAGCAATGATTGGTTGTATCAAAAATTGTATCAGACAAAAGTTTTAGATAATATTTATAAAGTTTAGAAAAAATTAGAATGGAATTATCTAGAGCTGCATTGATTCACAAAATTTTGCTAATATGCTGATACACCTGTTGCTAATTCACAGATTCTTAACCGATACAGGAGGAAAAACATTTTGGTTAAAAATTTTTTTTATAAATTTACTAAAATACACTAAATAACTCATTCTAAGAAAATCTTTTAATTAGGCCTCTGCAAATATTTATTTATTGAAATAAGAAAATGAATAATAAACTATTAGTATTCAATTTGAATTCAATACTAACACTTGGAAATAACGACTATTTGTTTGCTTACGAATACTTAACATAGCATACCTCGTGAGTTTGTCATATATCAACGTTCACTGCTGAGATTTGGTCATATGTGCAATATAAATACTTTTTTTTAATGTTTGATGGGACTTTCTTATGAAAAAAACATTAACAATAAGCAATGTTTTAAACATGCTACAAGCATTCAAAGTTTTTTTGCTACTGTTTCGCTAAACAATAATGGAGAAAATTGCGTAAAAATTCAAAAGACGCGTATTTGTTATTTCAAACTTGAAAAAAAAATATTATTTGTATTTTTTTCACCACACGCACCAGACTGGGAAAAAATAAACGTCAAAAACCATGAACTGCACCCCCACAAAACAGACACTTCACTGAGATAGGCATTAAAATAAAAGAAGTGGATTGAATTTTAGTTTATAAACAAAACATCTCTCTTTTTTTAACTCATATTTATAGCTTCTTTGCATTTTTTGTTGATGACTCATTAGTTATTTAATAAAACATGAATTTACTAATGGAGGCTGAAAACTTAAATGATTTAATACGTAATTATTTAACATAAAATAATTTAATAATAGGTAACTATTAAATACATTCAATCATGAAATACAAAGATTAAAAAAAGGAATTTAAAATGTACAAAATTGCGAGACTTTGTACATGTTTACAATTCAAAAAGGGAATTCCAATACCAATCTGAGTGTGGCGAAAAAAATTTATGGTACCAAACATATATACTAGGGATGGGTAGTTCGCGAACTACCAGTTCATTTGGAACTGTTCTGACGAGCGAACTATGTGACTAGTTCGCTGTTACCAAAAACAATCGTTCTTTCGTTCTTTGCGAGTTTCTCTTCTCCTACTCTGTTTGGTCCTTACTGCGCATGCGCGAAATATCCCTAGGTGACTAGTTCGCTGTTACCAAAAACAATCGTTCTTTCGTTCTTTGCGTGTTTCTCTTCTCCTACCCTGTTTGGTCCTTACTGCGCATGCGCAAAAGATTACCCCCCCCCCCCCCCCCCCTGCAAGCCAATGTCACCCAATATGCCACGTCTTTCTTTCTTGCTTTCTTCCCTCTCTTACGTTTGTTCTTTATTTTGTCTCATCTCCCCCCTTACCATTATTTCCCCATCGCTTCGTCAGTTCCAAGCAGAGACGTTCCAAGTACTCATCTGAACTACGAAGACCGAAGAGAAAGGGAGTACATATACACACTGAACTAGCTAGTTCAAAGACATAGATAGTTCACACAGTAAGTTAGGCTGTCGGTCATTATTTTCGTTTCGTTCTTTCTTGCGCAATGATGTATCGTTTGACGATCGTGAACTCTAAATTTTTATCTAATATTCTTTAGACATTTACATTACATATTGGCATTAAAAAATGTGTCACGTAAATAAGTGTAATTACGTTAAATTTCAGATAGCCTATACAATCTGAAATTAAACTTTAATAACACATAGACCACACATTACAAAACTACACTAAAATTTAAAGAAACATAATAAAACTTACCTAATACGAAAAAAATCAGCTTAGGTTGTCACAGATGAGAAAACACTATACCATTATTTTGTTTTGTACACATGTGAAAATAAGCACTTTACTCGCAGCAAATAAATTAATACACATTCAAAAATGTAAGAAGTGTGTGAAAGAAAAACAATATGATAGTCGCTCATTTGTAATGGGAGATATTGTTACAAGCATCGGATTACTGTGTGCCTCTTTTATTTATAGAAAAAGAAATGCCCATAAAACAAAAAGTCTGTAACGATTGTGTTGGTGTCATGTATGGAATATTTTGTTTAAACATTGGAAACCGCGATACAGTCCGCGACCGATGTAGTTCAATAGAACAGTTCCTAAAGAACTAGTCTTTGAAGTGACTAGTTCCGAACGAACTAGTTCTTTCCAAAGAACTATATTTCCCATCCCTAATATATACTGAAATGCTTTTCATGTGGTCTCTTTGCATGAGAAACAGTGAAAGTGTGAAGTCTGATATTATTTGGTTACTATTTTTTTATTAATTTGTAAAAACCTTGCATAAATTAATTAAAAAATGTCCTCGTCGCGATATTAAAACATTTATTTGCAATTAAAGCAATTGGTATTTTCTGTTGTTTGTATTGGTAGCCATGCTCTAAATAAAGCAAGTTTTTGTTCTTATCTAACTTATCACGCTGGTGATATATTTATTTACGATGTATAAGATTCAATAACATTATTAAAACATATGATATTTAAGTTTGAAATGTACGGCTGGCGCACGTAGCTAAGAAATGATGCGATTTCAGAGTATTTAGTAGTACGAAAAGTGAAAAGGGCACTGGTGGATTTTTAGGTTATGACAGGCACTTGCATTTTTCAATAATATTGGCAGAAAATTAACAAGCCTATCGTGAATCGGCAGAAACGCTAATTCTACTAAATGTAGGCAAAATCGGCTTGTGCCAATTTGTATCGGCACAACCCTAGTTTTAACATTGTACTTAGGGAGTTACTAATTTTGCTGTCTTACAACCTGTGTTTTTTCTACCCCTTGCAGTTATGGTTAGTCTATCAAAAATTTATTTTAACTAAAGTTTTTGGTATTTTTCCAAGTTATAATACGATCAAAGGAATGTGATTTTTTCATATTATGGGAGTTAGTGATTTTTCTGTTTTTCAAAAAACATTCCCTATTTCTACCCCTTTGTTGGGATTATCCCCATTAATTAACTCTCCCAATATTTTCCATTACTGTATTTTAGTATTAGTTGGGAAGGGATGTTTGCAAAATTACGGCAGTTATTGTATCTAAAATATGTGTGTGTGTATATACGATAAACTGTAACGGCTACAATAAGTAGTATTTCTTCTAAATCTACCTAAAATACTGCAATTTTGTACCCAGTTAACATTACGTGTGTCAAGCCTGTATATTTTCCCCCATTACTCCAACTTAAAAAAAATTATATTTACATCACATTGCCTTTATCACGTAACACATTTTCACAAGTAAATAATACATGTTATCAAAGCAGCACATTTTTCAGCATGTTATTCAATTCAGATGTTTGTAGTTTCGGTTATATTACTATGATAGTCTATTGTAGTTAAGGAAAAAAACTTTTTCTCCTACCATGATTGAGTAATATGTTTTAGTGGTTATTTGTAATTTTTCAGTGCCTGAAACAATTTTTTGACAGTATGTTGTTAGTTACCATATAGGATACCCACAGAAACATTTTTGGTTGCAGAAGACATGTTTGTATGTTACTTTTTCATAATTTTTTTTTACCAAATATATATCTATACTAATAATAAAACTATTCGGGGCAAAAAGTCTCTACATTGGATGAAATTATGACAAAACTATTGGAATGACCATTTACATTATTGTGAATTCAAAGTAAACTAATACACAAAGTTCTAGAATCATAATGAAAGTTGCTAAATAAACACAACGTAAAATATAGGTCTAAAAACAATTTTTGAAGTGATTAAATACTGCAAAAAAAAAATTTACACAAATAGTTACATAGCAAACAATGTGGAAACTCGCAGCTTGGAAACCAATAAACAATTTTTGAAGTGATTAAAGACTGCAAAAGACATTTACACAAATAGTTACATAGCAAACAATATGGAAACTGGCAGTTTGGAAACCAAAAAAAATAGTTATAAGGTTTTTCTAAATATAACTAAATTTCAAAATTAATTACGAGGATATTAATGATAAAAAAGTTAGGAACAACTAGGTCACCATGACCTTGAATCTATGTAACCAGCTTATCCTTGTTAATGAATAAAAACACAATATTTATTCCTCACAAAAAGTGCTTAGTAAAGTTGGGAAGGGCAGTGTCTGTTACGCTACAAGAAGTTAAGTCTAGGAACAACTTCCTTTGATATGCTGCCCAAATTACTCCAGGTTACTGCAGACAGAAAATATGTGTTAAACGTGTAAAACTCAGGGAAATTGAAAAAAATAATAATGTACAAAACAGTAAGAGTAATTTTTCATACTTTGTACAAGTTTGATGTCTTAAACTGAATGTATTAAATAATAAATTGTGTTCTATTAATAATTTGTCAGATGTTTGCTAATATCAATGAACTGTGTAAGGTATACGTACAACTGTGTGTTAATTTAAAACCCAATAATTATTTTGGATGATCTCAATAATGTAAAGTTTAAAATTTTGATAAAAAATTGTTTTAACTGTCAGTTATATATGTAGTTTTGTTGGAAATATGAAAATGCAAATAGAATTATGCAGGAAAACATATTTTAGTCAATTTTGCATTTAATTATGTTTTGGTAATAATTTTTACTGTAGTATATCTGTTAATGTACTAGACCAGGGGTCGGCGACCTATTGAGTCAGAAGAGTCAAAAAATATAATTTACAAAATTTCAAAAATTTTAAAGAGCCACAAAAATTTTTCTTGCCAACAATAAATAGGCTAGTACTTGCATAAATAAAGATTTTTTTATGAAAAAAACTAATCTATTGATTCATAAGAAAAAATATACTTATACATATATAAGTAGTGTTTTTTTTCACAACAAATTACATAATATATGGTATTATTAGATAATCACATATTATTTAAGTAAGAAGTTAAAACAATTAAATATTTACTTACAACACTAACTTGTACTTCAATAACAAACAATTGAGCAAACAAATGCAATGGGAGCGATGGCTTTGCATAGTTATTCAAGTAGAAAATTTAAATTTTACTAAAAAATGTAACTTGTACAAAAAAAACAATAGCATACATTTGAACAAACAAATTCAATGGTAGCGTTGGCTTTGCATGGTTTTAGAAAGTTTGGATAAATTTGGCTCATAACTTGTTGTTTTAAGTTTCAAACACGACTCTAAATTTTAATTTGTTAGTTGGCTTCTTACTTTACTTTAAATTATATATTAATGCAAGAGAATGCTTGCTCGCACGAATATGTCAATCCAAAGATAGTCAGCATTCCAAATGCCAACTTCTTCACCTTACTGTAGCAATCTGGAAGACTATTCCGTTCGTCGAATATAAGTGCCTCAACTCGCGGTATTTCTTTTAAAGCTGTCCACTTCTGTTGCGTTACATACATACATACATTTCTGGACCTCCAACTCTTCCAACTTGCTTTTCAACTCTGTAAATTTTCCACTCCACAAAGCTTTAATTTTTAAATCGATCAATTGCATTTATACAGATCCAGTATCAACTCCAAATGGCTCAATGTGAATTTCGTTACTATTTGTGTTGAGAGGATTTACTATGAATGCTAGAGTGGTTTCGTTGGTTTTGAATTGCTGAAATCTGTCAGCAAATTCATCTTTAATTTATTTTATAACTGTGATGAGAAGTAATTCGTGTCAACAGTTGCACTGGTTTTATCGCGATATTGCTTTAGAAATTGAAAATGAAGTAATTTACCGCTCTGAATATCTTCTGCAAAAATAATAAATTTTTCTTATCTTTACTTAGGTTTTTTTATTATTATATTATATATGTACATACATACCTTTGAGAAGATAATTCGCTTGTAACTCTTCTACTTGAAACAACAAACTATACGTCACAGCCAAAGCACTGGTGAAGACGCCAAACTGCCTTGCGTCGAAAGCGAATTAAAACCTACATAGAAACATCCGACGACGGCGTCATTCGACAGCTTCCGCCGGACTGACGACAGTGACGACGCGTGTCAAGGGGGAGGGGTGCGGTGGAAAGAGAGTACAAGTGGCTGAGAGATAGAAATGGTGCCTAATCCTCGTTCATCGATTTAGAACGATATTTAAATGTTTTTTTATAAAATAAATAATATTTGCCTATGGAACAAGAGCCGCAGATTCACATCCAAAGAGCCGCATGTGGCTCGCGAGCCGCAGGTTGCCGACCCCTGTACTAGACTAATGAAAAGGGGTAAATCCTGAACTGGAAGGATGTATGCGAGGGCAGGTTCATGTCAGGTTTTCAGAGGCAGTGATTTTTTTTTTTCATGTGCATGATTGAGGGAGAGTGTGAACAGGAGAGATTGTCTTGCCCTGCAGCCTGGCGCAGTGCGTGCAGCTGATGATGGCGCTGGCCATCTTCCTGTCGTACGGCCTGCAGTTCTACGTGCCCATGAACATCATCTGGCCGCTGGTGAAGCCCCGCTTGCAGTCGGAGCGCGCCCAGCAGCTGGGGCAGTACGCACTGCGCACCGTGCTGGTCACGCTCACCTGTGAGTGCAGCCCACACCCTCACACCCTCACACCCTCACACCCTCACACTTTCACACCTTCACACCTTCACACCTTCACACCCTCACACCCTCACACTTTCACACCTTCACACCTTCACACCCTCACACCCTCACACCCTCACACCCTCACACCCTCACACTTTCACACCTTCACACCTTCACACCTTCACACCTTCACACCTTCACACCCTCACACCTTCACACCCTCACACCCTCACACCCTCACACCCTCACACCCTCACACCCTCATCGTTCCAACTGCACCTAACAATTTGCAGGAAAGAAATTATTACGTAATGTATTAGGCAGGGGCGTAGTAACCGGGGGGGGGGGGGGGGGGGACAGGGGGGACGTGTCCCCCTGAACTTTTTGGGTGGAGGGGACTGTCCCCCCCCATCTTTCTAGATCGTGATATTTTTATTTTATAATATTATTCTGCCCAACTTTATTTGTAATTTCTTCACTCATCAAATTTTATCTTAAGGAAACAATAATAATTTTAACATCGATGTATCCAATGGTTAGATACAAAAACTGTTTAAAAAGCGCCATTTTGCACTTTTAAAATCAAAATTTTCCGGTGGAGGACCCCCGGATCCCCCGTCTTAGTAAGAGGGGAATGGGTTTACATGACATCAAAATCATTATTTGTCCCCCCCAACATTATGAACACAGCTACGCCAATGGTATTAGGGTTGTTCAGATACCCCCTTTAACCAGTACTCCGATACCACCACTGTTAACTAGAGACTTTTTTCTCAAAAGCAGTGTTATTTTTCACAAATTCGCAAAAAAAGTGAGGTTATTTTATTTTTATGTGCACTTTTATTTTACAGCATTTAATTTAAAAAAAATTAAACCTTAACTTAATGCTTGTAAATAGTGTCACAGAAATTCTATTTCATAATTGTTTTATCTTAACTGCATTTAAAACTAAAGGTGTGTAAAAAGTCAAACTGTAAGTGTTGAATTTAGTCATCAAAAGACAGCATAATGGAGACTTACGCATTGCTTGCGTTCAGGTTCTGCCTTCTGTCAGTTCACTGCCAACATTGTTTGTAGGTCTAGAAACAGCACGCAGGACTATTAGTATAAACTGATTGTAATTTATACTCGGAGAAGTCTGCACTTTCAACATATCCAAGTGCGTTTCTGTCTTGCAAATCTCTTGTACATTTTCTTTAAGGGCTTAATAATTATTGAAAATCTTCAAATGATGGCATTTGGGAATATTTTCTTACTTATGGGAGATATTAGTAGGGCCCCCTGAAAGTGGTAAATAAAATTTTCAGATTTCGTCATTAAAAATTACCAAAAGTGGTGTTAAAATTCACTTAAAAACACAAAAGCGGTGCTAAAAAAAAAAAAAAAAAAAAAAAAAAAAGCAGCGTGTGTTACCGTAAATATATCTAAAATTATTTAAGATAAATAATTTTACTTGAACCTACTCATTACTGAATACCCTAAACAAATAGGTTACATATATTTATATGACAATACTTTTGATTTAGACACTGATTATTAGTTCGTTCCCATAAACTAATCTGGAAAACTATAAATCCCTTAAACAAAATCGAGGACGCACCACAACGCCGAAATGCCAAATTGATCACAACGACGGCAGCTAGAAAACTGCTGTGTACCACAACGCCGACAAATGTCATTACAGGGCTGCAACAAAGGTTGGATTAGGTTAGACTAGGTTAGGTTAGGCTAGGCTAGTTTAGGCTAGGCTAGGCAAGGTAAGGTTAGGTAAGGTAAGGTAAGTAAGGTAAGGTAAGGTTAGGTTTGATTGTGGTATTCAGGCGTTAAGGTACATTTAAGAAACACACACAAATTCATTCAGTTGTTATTTCGGCTTTGTGGTCAATTTTGACATTCAGCGTTATGGTATTTCCGCGTTGTTGTAATGACCCAACAAAATCTATAAAAACTGTTGGCCAACTAATCATCATCGTCACACCATTCGAAAATTAATGTTTGTTTACATTTTTTCGCATTTTGGCGCGATTTAATCTGCTTGATACTACGACGCTGTTCCAACTATATGCCAGCGCCCCCGGCTGACGTGATATGGCCACTCACGTAAGGCTGTTCCAAACACCGTTCGCCCAATCATCTGCTTGCTTTTGTATTTATCCGGTGTCGCTGTTCCAAGCTGACGTCAGTGCCCCGAGCGGTGTGCGTACGCTTAAAACTTCGCCTGTTCGTCTTATCTATCCAAACATTATGCCGGAAAGGAAAATAAACGCCGTAGTTTTGCGTATTTTTACAGTATATTTTTGGGTTTAACATTATAATGTGAGCTAGTGTAAGCTTTTTTTTGCTTTAGTGCATTTATGATTAATGTTTGGCGGCCATGTTGCGGTGTTTGTTTACCATTGACGAGACAAGTCTTTAAACCAGTATTTAAATTTCGCGTAAAAACACTGCGATTTCGCGTTTTAATACAAAATTTCGTGTAAAAACGCTGTGTTATGGCGATTTCGCGTAAAAACTGTATTTAACGGAGATTTCGCGTTTATCGTCGTTTAATCGCGATCGCGAAAAGAACAGGCCCCTAGATATTAGGTATTAAAAATGCTGTCTCGTAGTGTAAATTTTAAAATAAAAGTTTTTTTTTTTGTGAGAGGTTTTCCTTGGCAGCTTACTACTGAGACCATTAAAATATCTATACATGTGCCTGGAACTACAGTGTATATTGTTAAATTGTACTCTACGTCCATAGTCCATAGCCACATGATTGTGAATTATTCTAAAAAAATAATTTCCTGCATATTGTATACCCACCCCAATGATTTTTTCAACTAATGTTACAAGTTGTGACATTGAACAGTGCCCAGAATTACAAACATTTTAAACGGCACACATGCAAAAATATTACAGCTATGTAAAATACTAGGTCCTTCTCTAAACCTAGGTTACATGAGAAATATCATTGATACATATACTATGTTCCGGTAATTTCTTAAAATTAAATTTTAAAAATTTGTAGTAGTATGCTACAGCTCATTAATTTTGGTAAGGACTATTAGCATTCCCGCTCTATAAAAACCATTTTAATTTTTGTGCACAAAAATACCCTAATTCTTATAATATTTATTCATTTTATGGAGCCTACTTCACGAGTAATACAACAAAAAAAAAATATTACGTGTCTGGGGATAAATAAATATTGCTGAGAGTCATAAATTTTGTTGGAGATAATTTGATTTTTACCCAAACAGCTTCTATACCAGGATAGTCATATTTATTTAAAGGTTGGACTGATATAAATATTATTTTGTTTCTAAAAATTGAAAATTGGTTATAACGGTTCGTTATATACAAAATAAACAGATGTTCAACGCTGATTGTAATTTTGTTTTTATTTTTTCAAACAGAATGCCCCGACGAATCCAAACACTTCCAATGGTTCATTCACTCGTTTCATTCATACATCTGCCCGTCGAAAAACTGCTGGTAGCTCGGATGATGAGAAATTACCGAAAAATAATAGTGTAGATTAAGTCCTTCATTAATGTTTTGCTGCAAACACATGAAGTCAGTGCGGCCTCAAACATGGCCGCACCCAGCGAAACCGAATTTCGCCCCGAGCCAAATGCCGACGAAGGTGGCCGCAATTTCTAAATATTGTCCGGAAGAAATATAAAAAAAAAAAATTAGTTTAATTTAATACTCGGCATGGCTCTGACCACCAACGTGAAATTATCCATTAGTAAATTACATTATAATTTAGCGAGAAGCCACCGAACGCGACCTACTGGTGCAGCAGTCGGCAGACGACTGGTGAAGTCCTGCCACACTCTCCTCCACGCAGGGAGTAGACGTCACATGACCTCACCGACCAATCACACGCACGCTTCTTTCACGCTTACAGATACAATCCAATCACAGAACAAATTATAATACATGAAAAAACCTTTTACACACAGAACTCGGGGCTTCCCTTGCTCTGTCTCTTTTCAATTTTACATCAAAATCGGGGACTTCCATTATCGTTCTCCCTCCCACACCGTGAGACAGCAGTTATCACTCAGTTCCCACGCAGGGGGGAAATTAACATCTTTATCTTGGTTGGCGGGGAAACACTGTTTCTTGCTCACTCCCACTTACAGGCCTCTCATGCCTCTCTTTCTAACCATCACACCAGCCCAGACACAGTCCCGTGATCTATAATTATACTGCAACACGTTAATTAAAATTAAGAACAGCAATCATAATACAAATTACTTTACAAAATTAAAATCATTTAGAAATAACCTGAAAAAGTAGGCCTAAACAGGTAAAATTCTAGTTTAGCGGCTCATTTGTGAATAATTACATAAAAAATAGTAATGATTGAAAACTTCTCTTAAAATACATAATACCTTCTTAAAACATTCAGCAAGTGAAAAATATCAACTCTAACATACATAAAAGCTGTAAAATATCCTTGAAAAATTTTTTTAAAGAAATATCTACATGCATAAAAACTGTTTAAAAGAAAAATTATTTAATTAGGAGGGCAGGGTTCTGCATCATTACATGGTTGATGCAATAATGAGAATTAACACTATAATCGTTGAACCATGTTTCAGTAAGGTAGGTAATGTCATATTGAGAATTTACAAGAATGTTTGTAGAATTCTTTCAACTTGGTTCGCAAACCTAACATTTTGATATGCAATAGCACAGTTGGAGGTGTGATCCACTGGAGAATGATTACGGTGCTCCTCCGGGCAGCACTGCAGACATAGAAGCAGTTGAAGGAAGTCAGGGGTGAAGGGCAAGCACTACTTGCCTTAGCCAGCTCGATAATGGAAGAAGCTTTGGAAGCAACCAAAACAGAGTTGTTTGTGATAGGATGGGTGGAATAGTTTCCTGCTATTTGTTAATTGTGTAGCTTGCCGTAAAGGGGGCTTATTAGGCATCCACTTGGCATGAACATATTGTTTATCCTAAAGAAATCATCTTCATGAACAGAAACGTGAAATGAAGCATACAAATTATTCTTAGTCTGCAGTATAGCGACGTCGAGTCTGTGCTGGGGTCGTCGGTAGAAGAATTCAAACTTTGTGCTGACGCCTCAGATTTCTCCTCCTGATAGACAGATGTTCCTTCCCCTACCAGGTTCAACTTTAACATGATGAGTGATGTTTTGTTTGAATTCAGTTTTATTTAGTGACTTTACTTGCATTTATAAGTGTTGAAACACACATTTATCGCAATACACAGTAAAATCTTCCCTTAATATTCTTTTTCCATTGTTAAGTAATGTGCTCAAATTTGCCGAAGTACATACATGTATGAAACTTTTTTCCCGAAAACAAGCTGGATTTACAAAAAAACTTTTATCGTGGACGTGATAGGTGAAGCGAGGAGTGCAGTGACGGTGAACACCAAAGCATCTTGCTGTGTTGGCGAGGATCGGTGTGGCTTATGTATGAGCACAGACTCCTCGGTGGCAAATAGGTTGGGAAGCGCCGCCTGGGCGAAGGGCTGCGGACACGCGGTGGTTGTTGCAGTCGGGCTGGCCGCGGCGATACCCAACCTGGGAGCCGTCATCTCTCTGGTGGGCGCAGTCAGCAGCTCCACGCTGGCGCTCATCTTCCCGCCGCTCATAGAGGTCATCACCTTCTGGCACGTGGGGCTCGGCGCGAGGGACTGGGTCCTCTGGAAGGACCTGGGCATCATGGCCTTCGGGCTGTGCGGCTTCTGCTTCGGCTCCTACATCAGCGTCTGCAACATCCTGTGGCCCGAGCCCCTCTAGGCACCAGCAACAGTTATCCTTGCGTTTACTATTTACTCATAAGTATTATTCTAATGCCTGTCATGTTTAAGAAATAATGTAACTCTGAATGTGATGTTTGTATATTTGTATATGTGTTTATTAGCTCAGGGCAGCAGCCTGTAAATGTACACTCAGTTCAAGATAAGTTAAGAAATTTTTGACAGGTGCTGCAAGGAACATTCAGACTTTGGTAGCTGAATAGTGTGATTTATAACCAGTGTCTGTAACACCATATCAATATTTATTTTCGTAGTAATATTAGTCAATTTTTTTTTTGCAGCACCTGTCAAGTCTTGCAGAGTGTACAAACATTTTGCATAATGTGCATGACATTTTCAATGGATCTGTTTTGCATTTGTCATGCTTATGTACTTAGATTCTGAAATGAAATCTTATTAATGCCATATTTTTTACAGCTGCATTTTCTACTAAACCCTAAGTTAAAACATGACTAGTCTTATTTTTTATAGGTTATTTCTTGTTTCACTACCAGCAAATCATTACCAAGTACATACATTATAAGTTTTTTTTTTAAATTTTTTATAACCATTAGGTAGTACTCAAAATGATAGTCATAAATAATATACCAATAAGTTACACTAAATAACAAAGATGTATTTTTTTAACTATGTGAAATTTCTTATATTATAGTATTTACCTGTGTTATATTTCCTTCCACACCACATTGTTGTAGTGTTTGTTGTGGATGTAATTTTCTTTCCATAACAGAATATTAAAAAAAGTTAGTACATGAAAAGTAAGATTTCAAACTCTCAGAACTTATTAGTGGTAATGCTACTGAAGAACAGCATTGCATACAACCTCTATTTTATTGCATTTCTAATCCTGGATGGGAAAGAAAAGCTGTAAGCGCAACCAAATCCAAAAGCTGTTCAGTGACCCAGCCTGAACATGTTAGGGTAAGTTAAATGTGACTTAGTTTAAGGCAAGGAAAAACAAAGTTTTCTTGCTGTTGAGTCTGTGATATGTTAGCACAATGATGGCAGGATGTGATGTATACAATTATAGAGTAGGTTATTTTCTTGCTAATTAACCTTTGTACAATGCAATTGTGATCAAACTTTAGTTAAAATTTACAATTTTTATTGTAAACATTTTATTTTGTACACATTTAAGTTTACTTATGTACTTTTTATAGTAAGTAAATGTTAATCTTAAACTCTAGTTCCATTTTTTTTCTTTTGTAACAATCCTAAAACTATTTTTTTTAACTTTTAATATTGCTGCTTTGATTTGTGAAATATTTTTTCAGGCACTTGGTCATTTTAGTGATGGTTTGATAGTAAAAATGTAGATTTGAAGAAACTTGGAAGCAACATTCAGTAGTAGGCATTCAAATATTGGTCCTCATGACTCGTTACCTGGGTTTTGGCGAGATGTCCGACCACAGTCCAGTCTTGTCCTTTTCTGCTTCGTGTTCCCGAGCTCTAGATTGTTTTAGCTCGACACGCAATCTGCCGTGGAGCATTTTGCATGAAGGCCTTTACCGCTGGGGTCCATCTATATCCTGTTCTCGGGGGATTTTGCAAATGTTTTGATTAGATTCTCTCCAGTTTTCATTCTGTTGCTGCTCCACCGATCATCTCTACTGACCGAGAACAATGGCAGAGAAGCTACTTCTTCTGAGCTTGGTCCTATTTTCAGTGTTGTCAGGAATGACGTGCTGCCCATTTGATACATTTTCTATTGCTTACTATTTAGCATTTGCTAATACCAGTTGTTCTTTTCAACTTGAATTAAAATGCAAAATAATTTCTTTTCAAGTCATATTTTAATAACTTGTAGGTTTTCAATGGCAAAAGAAGTTTATGTTGGTAATAGATACCAAAATTAATTATGAAACCAGTGTGCTTTAAAATTTTCAAGGTTTTATTGCAGTGTGAAACTGCTTTTTGCTCTCTTGTTTTCAACTCTTCAAGAATTTCAAGATTGCAGATTGTCCCACTGCCTAAGCTGTTTCTATGCACATGTGTGAAAAAAGTCTGGGTGGTTAGTTCAGGTATATTAGGGGTGTCGATTACATCATGCGTTAGGGGGAGGAGGGGGTCACGCCGAATTTCACCCAATCTCTGCAAGTATGACGTAATTTTTTTCCCCGCAAGAAACTGTGTAAAATTGCAAGAAAACTTGAGTTAAATGAAGTAAAACACATTTCTCCACTAAAATATGGCTAAATCTCGCACAATAATATTTATTGTGGTTATGCAAAGGCCACAAAAGTTAAGCAAAATATATATTTTTTAAATTTTAAATATATCCGATGCAATCAAGCAAGTACTAAAAATCTTACGTTTGATTAGCCCGAGGGGTAGGGGGGTTCGAGCTAAATCTTACATCTCACCAATGTGGTGGGTGGGTGGGGGGGTCAAAAAATCACCAAAAATGGCTCGCGTAATTAATGGACGCCCCCTAATAATGTAATTAAATTGGGTAGTTCACGTTTATAATCTACAGAAAATGTGCTAAACATTAATATAGATACTCACTCTCACAAGGTGATATGCAATCAATAGAATATTTTGAGGTACCATAATATTTGAATGATTTTTAGTGTTCATGTTATCTTCTGCTGGCTGCATGATAACTGCAGTTTCTTTATCTCATACAGTGCAGTGCAGTGCAGTGCAGTGTGAAGGAACATGCCTGGCTACCTACTGCGCTTTCAACGGTGAAGTACTGTTCTATTGGTCAGGCATGCTGGACTGGCCGACAGTCTTTAATTAATTTCATTTTATCATATGTGTAATTAATTTGTTCTCGATAGATGTAATTTTAATGAAAATACCCTTGTAAGTCCCCAAAATTTAACTTTTTAACATGCAATTTTTTTCAAAATGGTGTGAAAAATACAAATGTCCACATGATGAAAGTAAAGTGGGTCTTAACACAGTATACATTGATATTTTATTTATTTTCAACTTTTGTTTGGTTTAGCTAAGGTGTGTACGCCTTTTCTTACACTGAACCATGTAACATAATGTATAAAAAGTAATGATGGCCCGATATCCAAAAACCCGATACCGATACCGATTCCGATATTTCCAAATTTACCGATCCGATAACCGATACCCGATATTCCGATATTCTGATAATAGGCCTATCTCATTTCTAACACTGATTCTATAAAATTGTGGTTCTGGAGTATTGCTAGACAATAATGAAAAATGTTAAATATTAATAAATCATACTTATGTGAATGTATATTATTTTTATTAATTGTAAAATATAGTACATTCACATTAAATGAAAGCTAATAATGAATTTATCATAATGGCCTACAAATAAGCTCTCTAAATTCAAGGTCTTAAAAATTTTAATTGTTTTTCAAGGCCAGATAAAGCAATATTCTGGTGTAGGTATTACCTACAGTATGCAAAAAACATATTGTAACTACAAGGAAACAAATTTCAGATTTTTGTGGAGGAATGTTGAGAAATCTTGTAGCTGTCCGGTATTAGTCTCTAGTGTATTTGCTTATAATGTATGAATTACAAGCCACTGCATGTACTGAGTCCAGTGTCTCAACCCTTTACCCTTTACCAGGGGGGTGACAGTAGATAGGACAAACTGAATCCTTAAAAATGAGATCATACCATGTTTCACCAACATCGGAAAAAAAAATTACAAGTTTTGGTCCCTTTAATTTATTACATATCCAGTTATTATAATTACATACGGCCATCTTTATATTGTCTTGTGGTAATAATGGGATTTGAAAGTAAAAGTATATATTTTTTAAATGTCACTGAAAACTAGATGCTGCGTGGCATATTGCCGAAAACGAAAATTAGAGCACGTTGGCCTGTCGTTCTCCATATTACCTGCTAGGGCTGCTACTGTAGTTTTTGAAGTTGAAAATTAAAAAAAAATTAAAAATGGAATGGAAAATAAATATAATAAACAGAAATAAAATTCATTACTAAACGATCATCAGTTTCAATCTGGCTGTATAATTAATTTGGACTTTACTAGTGCAGAAAAATATTTTATAAGTACATACACTTGTTACACCTATTTCAAGAAAGATTGGTGGTCTTGTGGGTAAAGGCGTCATAGCACGAATCTTACAATTGAGAGTTCGAATCTACCTTAGTCCAAACCTTTTTTTTTTCTATTGCGGAAATAGTTTAACGTCCCATTATAAGGACTAACATAAATCAATTTTACAATATCAGTAGCCTTTATCGAAAAAATATAAAATATGACGACTACAAAGGTGCCAACAGTGCCAACTATCACGCGCTAAACCTTTCTCAGGTTGTATCTGGCTGTAATTTTTTCGTTGTCAAGTTGCAAAGAAATGGTATGATCGCAAGGGTTTTGTTTACAAATTTAAGCAAACTATCATTACTATGGGAGTGGCGCCTCTCCCTTTACTTACTCTATGGTCTCAACTCTAATCTACTAAAAATACCGTCCGAAAAACGGGAAGCCCACAACTCACGTAGTTTCGGTTCCCTGCAAGAATTTCCAAAGATTTCCGAAGTTTATTAACGCCACTTCAGCCGCTAAATCAGAAGTTCAAGCATGTTGTGACTAACCTAACCTAACACTTCGATTTTTTTTAAATTTCAATTTTTGAGAGAAATCCGAAGTTGCACGAACGTGGTAGGGAACCTAAACTACGTGAGTTGTAGGCTACCGCCGAAAAACATCAAACTTTTGTACCCTTTTTAAAATTTCATCACGCTAACGACACGCTAGAAAGGAAGGTCTTCAAGTAGTAAATTTTGTGACCATTGTTCAAGTGTATCACTCCATTTATTGGTGCGAAAACACATTAAAAATATGTGAAAAGTAATTTCAATACAACTTTGAAACGTACTGCAGAGTTTATAAAACCGCACATCTTTATTTATGTTGTTTTCAATGCACTCAATATAGCCAACATAATACCTTTGCTGCAACTTGCCCTACTTAAACACGTTTCATATTTTAGCTTTTGTAAAAACTTACGTAATGTTTTTGTATAGAACAGCAGTTGGCGACCATGAAACGACACGGAAAGAAAATGTCTGTTATATCAAGCAGCAACTTTATTCTTCTTCATGTTTACTTACGGCTACACCACTTATTAAATTAAATATCGTAATTATTTTCGTTTGTTTTCAATTTATGTACACATAGTGAACTTCGAAAATTCATCAAGCGAAAACATTTTGCGAATATCTGAAACGAATAAATATGCACTAATGACTGGGATTTGTGTACACATGGAAGAATTGTACCGTCGGGATGCATTGCAGTATCAGAAAGAAGAAATATAGGCTTGAAATCTTGAAATTGTTTCTGTGGAAAATATGCTTGGAATTACTAGGTAATATGGTGACGTGAAGAAAGATAAATTACGCCTGCGGAAAATAAGCTTGGAATTACGGTTAAGGTTATGTGAGAAGTATTATTGGCGAGAGCAAACATCGGTTATCAAAATATCGCAAGTATTTACCGATGTTCGATATTGAAAAATGTGCCGTTATTACCGATCTCCGATATCGGATATCGAATATCGGGCCATCACTAATAAAAAGTAATGTCGAGGAATCAAACAAGAACTTGCATACTAATATTTGTTATATAAAATATTATATTAAAGAGAAAATATAACAATTATGATACTGTCAACACATACATTATTTTTTATTTTGATCGGGTCCCAAGACTGTGAAGTGGACTTATAGACTTATATTGACGGGATAAATATTGAGAATTTGCTTTAAGTATTTTAGATAGCATAAGTAGTGATTGTGTCTAGTGAAGTTTAAGCCTTTCAATTTTTTTTTATGGTAAGATTGCAAGTGATCACATTATTCAAGATTATAAATATAGCAAACACAAGAATTTTGAATTTTTTTGCAGGTGTTTTCCCAAGTAGTCTGCCATGTCATTGTAAGCTATGTCATGGTAATCAAGGTGAGGCAAAATTGACTGCACAAATTTTCATTTACAGGAAACTAATTTTCTTGTAAATACACTTTACCAGGTGCTGTGTGTTTGCAAAGTTGTAATAATGTTTCCAATCATTAAAAAATAAAGCTTAATGTCAGCATGGCTGACCTGTGATGTGAATACTGCTGGGATGCTGTTTGCATGCTGGCCCTTAACAAAACAGCATACGTTGCTTGAGAAACATTTCACATATGTCCAGCCACACTTGTTTGCTGGGATAATCGGCACCAATGGGACGCGACTATTTGGGTGATAAAATTTGGAATGAGTTTGGAAAGCATGAGGAGAGAATGAAACAATGTTGCTATGGTTCACAGCTGTCCCACCGTTTATTTATTTATTTTTATTTTACTTTATTATGTTGAGTTTTTCTGTCCATAGTAAAATCTGCAACATGTCACACAAAAAGGAGCACTTTACTGCAGGATAGAGAACATTAAATAAGTAATGCACATAGGCATATAAGACACTAGAATATTATATGATTTGAATATTTCTCAGACTACTTTTCTTTTATTTGCTGAAAACTACAGCATGTTGCCTGCACAGGGTGAGAACAAGCATTTAGCATGGGTTGAGGGTAGCGACAGTAACGTTCCAAGCCTGGATACATCATGGAGCAGTACAATATATGTGTTTTACAAGATATACGTATTTCATAGTGCAAGCTTGCTTTCGGAAACTTGCTTTAACTTTAAACTTGCTTTAGCCTTTTGTCCAAAGATAGACTAATTTTAATTTTTTTATTGTAACTAATTTTTAGGATTTTTTTCTATGGTGGTAATCTTACACACTTATTATAATATAAGTGTAAAATTATTTTTTAACAATCAATAAAAGTAAAATTAAATTTATTGATTTAATAGCTATGAAGTATGATGTCCACTAGATTGTATGTAAACCTTAACCCACATATTCAAGGTTTGATAAATGCTATGTATAGGGTTAACTCAATCTTAGGCTGTGTATTGGCAAGTGTTATTGGCAGACAAGATAATATTGTGGATTGCGATAAAACTGAAGTAACACCGTAAAGCATGTCAGTATATAATGTATAAAACAGAAATTCAAGTTTCTATACCATTTGGCTCATTATAAAAAAAAAAGTAATGTTTTAATATGGTAAATTAATTGAATGTATTTAATTCATCATGAATTTCTTACAAAAATGTTTAAACTAAATGCATTGGAAAAATTTTATTTTGTTTGATCTTGTTAGCCGCACAGTTTTCAAACATGAAAAAATTTGCTAATTATTATTATGAGTAATTCTGTTCAAGACAGGCTTTTTACTAATGATTTTATTGTATAATTGCACCATGTGTAGGTCAAAAAGAAACTATTTTGGTGAAATGAGTACGTATTAAGAAATATTTTAGTTTTATATTTGTGGAGAAATAAACCATTTTTATGAACTGACAATGTATAAACACAGAATTTTATGTTTTTAAAAATGAAAAGGCCAAAATATAAAACTAAAATCTTGTCCCTGCTCATTGGTTATTGAGTAGGCATCACGGCTACTCATGGCTGTCCCGTGGCATTTGACTGGGTAATACTCTCTCATCTTTGAGTTGCACATTGGTGGGATGAAATTCCCAGGGTAAACACGTGGTGGGAAAAAGAGCATGTTTACAGGTTTATTTTATATCACCCCCCCCCCCCCCTCCTCTCACACAAACTGTTCTCAAAGCTATTCTGCATAGTGGTTGAAGCACGTAACTGTTTGTAGTAGACGTGCCTGCTGCAATCTGGGTATATTTTAAGAACAAAAGCAACCCGATGTATAGCCAACATTTAAGTAAAAATGTGTAGCTCTTTTGTTTTTTAATTAGCTATATTTAATAGAAATGATAACTTATAAGTGGTTTCTGTTCCCGTAACTGATTACCTCTTACCTTGTTAATTAACTGCACATAGATATGGAACCTTACTTATCTCGGATATATGCCAGTGTTGTACAACTAACTCGGGCCACAATGTTTTCTATGAAAATGAAAAACTGAAAACAGCAAAAATTGTGACTTGAGAAAAAAAAAAAATCCCTGAATAGTGCATTCTTAAGGTGTGAGAATTTTATGATTGTTGTGCATGCTAGCTCGTTAGATTTCCTTGTGAAATAAGACTACTGCTTGGAACAAAGCACTGTCTGGTTCTGTGCAAGTAGAGCAGCAGAGGAATGAATTAAACTTGACGAGAATTGTATGTAAATAATCTTATAATCAAGTCCTATACCAGTACATGAGTAAAGTCTACGTTAGTGAGAAAGTAACTTTACCACAATTTCAACACTGCTATATCAGCAAAAAAATTGTTGATATTTGTGGGCACGATGAAAAAATATACATATTTGTCTGGACTGAGACTAGATGATTGTTATTAGTGAAAGCACTATAAATGAAGATAATATAACTATTTATTGCTTAAAGGTATATTTATTACTATACTTATTAATTAAAAAAAAATGGTAACTTTTCTTACCCTAAGTAATTTCATTTTTTAATATACTTTCGTAATTGGTTGCAAGGTTCACCAGGCAAGCCACCAACTTGTAGGCCCAATTTTGTGACCATGCAAAAATGTTTTCTTTAATTGATCATGTTACTGTTTATTAGTGGACACTGCCTTTCTTGCAAATCACTGCAACACTTTTACTGTTAGATCTTCTGTTGAAACCTAAATTAGATACAGGGGATGTTAAGTACAAAATCATATTTTTTATACTATAAAATATTTTTGCAGCTTAAAAAAAAAATTAATTAGTATGCAACAAATTCATAATACAGTAGACTCCCGATTATCCAGGGTAATGACTGGCAAGGGGCCCACGGAAAATCGAAAAACACGGTTAAAGCGATGACTGGGAAAAAATGATTTAATAAAATTTTTTTTATCCCGACTGTCGATACAAACACTATAACACCCGCCCCTCATAGCAACGTCCAAATTCGTTTCAGGAAAACATTGCACTAATAATAAAACAGTGATTAAACAACATATATTTAAATTACAAAAAAATATTGAACAGTCTAAATTTAAAATTAAAAAAATCACGAAACGCATTGTTTACAAAATATGGCTAGGCATTCCTAAGTAGGTGCTAAAAATATTTCAGTTACAAAATAATAATGCTTTTAATATACAAGATATATTTGATTTCTAATAGGATTTCAAAATAACATAACTTGAGTGTGTTGTATTATAATACAAAATTATTTAACCTGTTAACGTAATTCCCGACTCTGTTTACAAAGTGCGTTACTGCCTTGATAAGCCACTAGCGCAGCCTGTTTTAATGTCGAGTACCACTCGTTTGCGTTTATTAGACATTACTGTCAAAATATTACTACAGAAAACAATACCACACAAAGCAACTGCTGACTTAAATCTACGCGAGCAGTATCAGTCGCGTGAGTCACGCAGCAGCGGCGCCGCGTCGGCGCTAACCTGAGCCCGGTTCACAAGGTCGCGGTTAACAGGGGTGCGTTTATCATTGCTCCTACTGTTTTGAAGTTCATGACACATATTAATACTTACCAACTATGCATGTAACGTGTTTGGCAGCATTATTCGTCGAGAATCACAGCATAAAATGCTCAGTCACATCAATAGATTACAAATATAAAAAAAAAGTCAAAAAAATTATTTTGGTTTTTATGGTTTATGGAAGTGAAATATGGCCCGTATAATCCGCAAACCGGATAATCCGCACCCGGATAATCGGGAGTCTACTGTAATACTTTTGTCAGTTTTAAAATAGGTATATTAAATATTGTAAATAACATTTATTGGACACAGGAAAATGTTTAGTTTTCATGTAATTTGTGAGAGAGATTTAGAGCAATTATTAAATTATTTTGTACATCTTTAAAATATTATGTTGGTTCTGTGAGATGACAATAACCTATATGATAATTTATTTGGATATATAGAAGCGATTAAAACTGAACCAGGTTATAGATTGTTCGATGAGTGACTGCTGGCAAGTTACTGTGACAATATGCTTAAAATGCATTAGCATTTATACATAGCATTTTATCTGTTGTTAATGTATCTCAATGTTAAAGTAGCTCGTATTTACCTAGCATTGCTTTATGTCTTCTAGTTTGTATGAAATGTATTGACAGGGTTATGCCAATGACACAAACTGTATTACACTGCAAGGTACCAGGCTACATAGCTATAGCAGTTGTTTGTTTTGTTTTAATGAATTGAATTTTTTATGGCATACAGGCATTCATACTTGTACATCTATATATAGATGAATTGTTCAAATTCTCATAACATATATTAAAAACTAGAGATGTATTAAAAAGCTTAATTTACCATTGACATTGATTGAAATTTGCAAATAGCACTTTTTGGTTGAGTATTGAATGCTGTAAATGTTTGTAAATATTGAATAACTGAACTTGCAATATTCCTACATTTAAATTATAAACTTTGTATACAAAGGTGTCATCACTTTATCTGATTGAAGGCTATTCAAAACATTAACTTTTATCACCTTTTATTCTTCATATCCTAAGAAAATTGCAGGGCTCTGGTAGCTAAGTAAACAAAATAAAATCACAATAATATTTAATGAAGAGTGAAAATGATTTAACATTTACAAACCCATCATTTAACCTTCATATAACCCACAGCACTACAAACAATTAATTACAAACTTTAAGAGGTTTTGTTGATGAGGCAGGTCAAATTGAAAACATACTTCCAGCCTTTAGGCAGAGGCCATTTATGTTTTGAATTCCTCATTATAAATGTTTTTGGCATCTACAGTTACAGCTATTCTCAAGAGCAGAGACTATTGATTAATAGCATCTTGAGTTTGAATTTTGATTGGTCCGTGTAGGTGGCCATCCAACCAATTAGAAAATTCTTGACATGTGATTATTCATGGCTATAGTTGAATAAAATGGTCACTCAGTCTTTGAGAGATAACATGGCTGAAATGGCTGATATTTTAAAAAATATATTCATATCATTGGTTTTTATGTTTCATTACTACATTTGTTTGAAATTCTCAGCAAAAACAATAATATTATGAACATTAGTTTTTGCTGAGAATTATATTTTATAAATGTGTGAGCAATCAATTACTGTTTATACATTTAATTTTTGAATAAACTTCTTGATAATTAAGCATGACAATGGTTATGGACTTATGGAAGTATGTCACAGCTAAATTTTGTTAGTAAAATATTTAAATTTTTCTGGAACCAGTATTTGAATAACCTTTCAATATTTTAAATTGGCAAATATATAAAGGGGTGTGAGAATTTTGAAAAATGCCAAATTCAAATTGAATAATTTTATATTTTATTCAGTGTTACAAATAATTCTAAATATTTAATACCAGTAAATATAGCAAGTGGAACTCAAGGACATGTATGAAGCCAAGAAGATTTATTAAAAAATTTTGATATAGTTTTCTGAAGCAAAGTATGTGCATATATATATATATATATATATATATATATATATATATATATATATATATATATATATATATATATATATATATATATATATATATATACATATACACACACACACATATATATAAAACTAAAAATCCTTTATTTTGATGTATTTAATATGTTGGCTTTACTTAAAATTTTGTAATTAAAAATTTTATTGGTTTAAGAACATGCATTGTCATGTCTTTCTCATTTTCTTGCATTTTACACAACTGGCTCCATATACACTTTATCAGTATGTAGGCCTATATATGTATTCTTGTTTTTAATTTGCTGAATTTGGCATGATTCTTTCTTGGTTGGACTTCTGTGAAGTATTAAAAAATAAAAAATAAAAACAGGCCAATGTTTCAGTACTTGCCAGAGATGTGCAACATCTAACCATGGTAACTAGCAAATTACAGTAGTCTCGCTAATCTGGACAGATGTAAAAAAAATAAATGATGAAACATAATGTTGTGACAAAGGATGATGATAATAATAATAAGAAAATACATTTCTAAGAGTCTTGCCCTCAGTTGCCGGGAGTCTTACCGCTAGTTCTCCGCTCATCGTCTGTTTTCCAAGAAGTGACTCACTCTATACCTGCGAGTTGTTTTGTTCCCTTCAGTCGATGGTTACTGTGCTGGTGATAGGTGCTCGTGACAGTTAATTTTATTCAGTGCGAGTGTTGTATTGTGTGCACTTAAGAGCAACGTAGTGGCTCCTAAACGTAAGAAAAAGACTGTAACAATGGAGCAGAAACACCAAGCCTTATTTCTTATTGATGCGGGTGAATCATTAACTAGAATTGTACAAGATTTAGGAGTGGGAAAACAAACTGTTTCTGGTTGGAAAAAAATTTGGAAAGAAATTGATGATTTTTGTGCCAAAATGGTGAGTAAGGACAGTCTGGGTAACAGAAGCACGTTAAAACAACCAAAAAATGAAATTTTAGACGAGGCTTTGTATATTTGGTTTTGCCAACAACGTGAACAAGGCGTTCCTCTGTCGGGCGTAACATTACAAGCGTTCGCGCTCAAACTCAACAAAAAATTAAATGTAAATTAATTGTAAATTTAATGTATTGTATTATTTATAAGTTACATAAATGTGTACTTAGTTTCTTAAGTACTTTATAATAAAACACAGTTGATTTTTAAGCATAAAGATTTTTTTTAGCCTATGAAACTTGTTTTTGATACATTTTAAAGTTGATTACGGTTAATCCAGACTTTCTGTGATCCGGACAGGGTCCGGTCCGGACAAGTCCGGATTAGCGAGACTCTACTGTAATGTGATTTCAAGTTGCAAATACACTGAGGTGTGTAACAAATGTTAATAAATGAATAAATAATATTGAGAAAATGCAGAATTTTTTAAAATAATGCTGAGCATTGTACATACAGTAAAACACTGTTGAGCCATTTTTCAAGGGACTGAATTCTAAAAACTTCTTAACATGAAAAATTTCTTAAAAGGGAAATATATTTGCTTCATAACAACCAATTTTATTAAAAAATGACATACTGTTTAGCGTAAAATTACACTTATCAATTATCGTCTGCACGCAGTAAAAACTACACAATTATATCAGTACATTGAATTATTTAAAATGAATTTTTTTAATAAGCACAATAAAAAAACAATTATTATAACACCAAACAAAAAAAATCATTTACTGTTTTGAAAAATACTGCATTATTGTTGTTTGTTTCAACATATTTTCGTTCTGATGCATCACAAAATTGAACAGTTCCTATAAACTCTTCCTCACACTATCTGCAACATTTGGTGTTCCATGAACAAATAACCTCAGCTTGTCCAGGTGGTCAAGTGCTTCGAAGTAAGTTGGCATGGAAGTGGAATAACCATCGCTGTCACCTTCATTGCCGATCTCATCCTCAGCTAAACCCTTGTGTTTTGCACATAAATCTTTGATGATTTGTGGCTCACATAGTAGAACCCCATTATCAACTGAGACATAATCATCAAAAGTTCATGAAAAATTTAGGTGCTCTTGAAGAGTTTCCCAATTATTTGCACTGCATGTAGAAGCACATGCAATTGGTTCACTGTCCTTAAATGCTTCTTCAGGGAAAATATCGTTAAGGCCGGGCTTCAACCAAATTCACTCCGGCCGCGGTATAGGCATTTACATGCAAAACAAATTCCCGCACGATTTCCACAATTTTTGTGATAATGGCGTCAAACAAAAACCATGTTGTAGATTTTGAAGACCTTAACAGCGCTATAGCTTTAAAAGTTTTAATTTTTTATTTCAAGATGGTGATATTATGTGATATAATATTCAATGTATCATATTTTTCAGGCTATTCATTTAATCGCTTAAAAGGCTGTACTGGAACCTTGACTGAGTTGAATTCTTTAAAAAAGTCAGCGGGGCTGATACTCTATCTTTAAAAACAAAGTCACAGGATGATTATTTGTAATGGAAACATTGAGGCCGCGAGGCCCAGCACGTGGTTGTGGGCGAGGGGTGCCAGGGGGGAAGAGGATGACGCGCGAGGTGGTGGAGACACGCTGCCGTGTTGCCAGCTCCTTCCTGGAAGGTCACCCACCCCTCGCGACTGTGAGCCAGGGAGACGGACACGGGCTAGTCATCTGTCACGCCTTGCGCGCGAGGTACTGACAGTTCTGACAGTTCTGCATTTACAACTTCACTGGTTAGTGTTTAACTCTTTACAGGACAGAAAATAAAAACAAAAACTGATAGCATGATGGTCATGTATTAAAAACAGTATAAATTGTGCTCGCGCAGTTCGTCTTCACAAATTAAATTTGTTCATTATTTTAAATAGCTTTTTCTGTGGTCGTTTTTTCGTATATAATTTAGGAGGATTTTATGTCACACTGTTATGCACACCGACGCTTCATTGAAACAATCCTGTCTAAACCAAATGTTTATTAAAATTTTTAACTTCACATTTATTGTGACACAGATCTCAAATTCCTATCTGAATATCTACACATACTTGATAAAATTTTATTTTAATAACGAGTTTAAAAAATAACATAGAATAGCTTTTGCTATCTTTAGGTTTAGGCTTCTCCTGAAAATGCAAATGTTTCTGAAGGCGCACAAACTATTACATTATGAAGGTTTGCTTCAAACTTTGATATTATTGGTAGACCTGAGTAGATAAAAAAAAAATAGCGATACTCACATTCTGTCAATTAGAACTTTTTGTAATAAAATTTTTTTATGGCGTTGAGGCCCGTGGTTAGTTGCGCCCTCTGCTACCTTGCATGAGGGGAAGGGATGGGGAAAGGTGTTTGGCGCCAGCGTCTCACCGATGTCACTCATTCTCTCTTTTTTAGTATTAGTGTGACGCTCGACTACGTATGACTTATTCAATGAAATTTATCAAGTCTTGGTACGCAGTGTGCGATTATCGGCAGCACAAAATGTCTCAAGAAACGGCCACAATTATCAAAGCGAAAGAAATCCGCAAAGAAAGAAAATGCTTCTGGCACGTAGGTAGTGCTAAAAATAAAAAGTATGTACATGTGTTATATATATATTATATATACACGGATATGAGACATTTATATGTGACATACTGTAAAACTTTAAAAATAATATTGAAAACAGAATACTGGAAATTAATTTTTAACATTTGTAAGAGTTGTTAAATATATTTGCTCTAAAAACATTTCAAACGATTTTAACGTTTCATTTTATGCGTAAAAATAAGCCTATAGTTTGAAAATGTATTAATGATACATTACACAGTTGTTCTAGTGACAATGTTAGCCGTAAAATTGCGGATGCATGCGGGGCAATTTTGATTTTTATATGCAGCTATAAATACCATTTTTATTAGGATGCAATTTTGTCTATAAATTTTTGTAATCTTTACTGTCAATTTTACGAGCTGGCACTTATTTTCAGCGACAATAGATTATAAAACAGAAACTGAGAAAACAATCCCGAAATATTTCTGTAAAATATGCTTTATGTTATTCCGTTTTTAAATTTTACCATGAATAAATTATTTTATACGTCTATGTAAAACAAACATTTTATTAAAAATTTTAATTTAATGTAAAAACAATTTACGTTAAAAGTAGTAATAAATTAGAATTTCTGAGTTTCGGTGACGCCTTTGCCCACTCACCGATGGACTGCCATTGTGATTATACACTCGTCTTATATTTACTATAATGTGACTGAAAAACGTTATATAATTAACGTTTATTTTTATTTAATAGCAATGAATAGTATTAAAAATGTATATTATTGTCATGTTATAATTGCATGTCTGACATCTAACAGGTGCACAAGTTAGTATATTTAGGAGTATTATTTCTGTGACAAAACAACTTATGTAATTAATGCTGATTACATCGAATCACTGCAAGTCACTTTTGGAGAAAGAACTAATATCGTGAAACGAACAAAAATGCTAGCTGATTGTGAGCTATGGCACAAAATGAGACGTGTGCGGTTAAAAGTCAGTAATTTCGGCGTTGTTTGTCGCCGGAAAGAATCTATGTCCTGTTCAAATCATGTTAAACAGTTACCTACTTTACATGCCCCCGTTTTCGACACTGGCAATGGAGTACGGTGGTCGCAATGAGCATATTGCCATTCAGAGGTTTCAAGCACAAACCGGATTAGTTGTACAGAAGTGTGGTTTATTTTTGGATCTCTAATACGGATATTTCAGTGCTAGCCCTGACGGACTTGACCAAGGGCTCCAAGAAACTGCAATAAGAAAAAGAAAGTTTTTTCCACGTGTCAATGAAACGGAAGTTTAATTATTAAACGTTCACACCTTTATTTTTATGAGCTGCAAGGGACTTTAAACATACATAGCGCGAATACTGTTACTTCATGGTAATGTCTGTTGTTCGTCAGAATTTACAAGAAGAAAGAGTAGAAAGAGATGAGCTCATGCGGGAAACAGAAATGTTGCCGAAACTGACTAGATTTTATCGTAGGTGTTTTCTGCCTGAGATAGTGGTGCCAAATCAAAGCATAGACAGAGCCATTAGAGAACCAGACTACATTTTGGAAGCTGAAAGAAGCTTGGCAGAGAAACAGCAATCAAGACGTCAAAAACTGACCCGGAAAAAGCAAGGGATAAATGAATGTAAATATAATTGAAGTAAGATATTTTTGTTCTTTGAAACTCTAGACGATTGCCATAAAATGTTCTGTTGTGTTCAAATTTGTTCTAACATCGAAAACATTAAGTTAAACGAAAGAAAACAATTTTTTTTGGTAGTAACTGTACATGAGTTTTTATAAGGTTATAATTTTATCTGAAGTTTATATTTTAATTCTGTGGAGACATACCTTTTAAAATATTGTTTACAATGAATTCCGAAGAACTGATTATAGTTGTTTATTTTGATTATAGTTATTTATTTGTTTTGTATGTTGTAGTAATATACGTGTCTTTTGGTCTCTATGCTAATATAAACTGTGTTTCTATCAGTTATAGCCTATGGTTTTTCTTCTCATTTTTATATTTTCTATGATATATTATACTGAATGAGTTAATGTCACTATTATTTTGAATTCTTTGTAAATTATGAAATATAAAACATGATTTTCAAAACTAATGTATTTTCTTTAACTGTGGTTCACATTTCGCAACAACTTAAGAAGTGGTCATTCTACGTAATAACTATTTGTAGTACCGGTAAATGTAATAATTAATACACGGTTACCATTAGTTGTACAATCATTAGCATTAAACATTATGGCAGAGGGTACATACATTTTTTAAAGAAAAGTTAATCTAATATTGTGTTAATTCTGATTTAGACACATTTTTCACAATACCAATCTTTTGAGCATTGTCATAGCCACATCCTCTGATAAGATCCTTCATAAAGATTAACTCATATCGCTGAATATACTGATCAATAAAGAAAAAATATTTGTAAAATTTACAGCTTTGAAACGTATGGAACCGTATTTATGTTTCAAAAATACATAAAACATTTCTTGTAATTATTTTGACACACTCTCAGTTGATATTAATTGCCTGAAAATAATTTTTAAAAATCAACGCAAACAACTTTAATTATTATGTAATACTTTAGCTGTGAAGTTATATGTGGATGAAAATTATACAAATTCTGGCAGGTTTCATTAATGTTTTATTGATATGAGGTTTTTTTTCTTGCAGCAATTGAATATTAAAAACGTAAATCGGTTTCAGCTAAAAATGCCCTACACTTAATTGAAATTAATGATAAAAACATATAAATACGTTAATGTGTAGTTCTTACTAACTTATAACAAACTTCTTTATCTTGGAGAGATCTCAGTTTCGCAAAAAACTTCGTTTTCAAAGTATAGTTATATTTCAATGACACATACAAACACACACACACATATATATATATGTATATATACATATGTATATATATAATTATTTTTCATGCATTAAGCACAATTTTACTCTACTGAAAATCTCTGTGTGTATTAATAAATGCTGATTTATCATTATTTGCTTGGTAATGGGAAACTAGAAGGAAATATATATTTTTTAATGAGGTTTGGATGGCCACTTCTAGAAAATTGAGAAAATGACAAAGTGAATACGAACCTTCGTACACACGTACTGATTTCACGTTACTTCTATGTAGGGACTCGGAAATTTCGTGAATTAATCTGGAATCAGGATAGAATTAAATGTTTTACATGTGCTCAACCCATGTTTGCTTTTCCTTTGGCTGATTTCTTATCCTAGTTGATCAGCACTACCTGATTTACTTTTTTTCTTCTCCTAGTTGGGCATCGCAGAGGGGTAGCCAATAAGTATCGCCCAAAAATGAACTCAGTGGAACAGTATAAATGTTTTCATACTAGCTTGCGACAAAATGAATGCGCGAAATTTACCTATCTCTATTTATAGGCCTATACAGACTGATAATACTGGCTGTGATTCGATTCGCCAGGAGTATAGGGATGTATGTCTGGGCACAGGCGCCAGGCACTGGTGCCGGTGCCTGGTCAGTGACCGACCGACCTCTGACGTCACGGCGGCCATCTTGGACTAAAAAATTCCTTAAAATTTCTCAAAAATGACTCAAAATGACTCAAAAAGTCCCATTTTCCAGGGAAAAATTCCCGTCTCGAGGGAAAATTTACCGTTTTTAGACCTTAAAAATACCAGCGGGTAGAAATATCCATATTGAGGCTTAAGCATCCATGTCTACAGCTTCCGATAAGCCTCTGACGTCATAATTTAATATGTCATCATGTAATATGACGTCACAGTTGCAATTTCCGTTACGGCAGCCATCTTGAAAATCATTATTTATTATTCTATTTTAATGAAAAAATTAATAAAAAAGCTATATTTATGAAAAAATTTAATTTTTTTCATTAAAATCGGATAATAAATAATGATTTTCAAGATGGCTGCCGTAACGGAAATTGCAACGGTGACGTCTTATTACATGATGACATATTCAATGATGACGTAAGAGGCTTATCGGAAGCTGTAGACATGGATGCTTAAGCCTCAATATGGATATTTCTAGCCGCTGGTATTTTTAAGGTCAAAAAACGGTAAATTTTCCCTCAAGACGGGAATTTTTTTCCCTGAAAAACGGGAAATTTTTAGAAATTTTGAGTCATTTTTGAGGAATGTTGAGTCATTTTGAGGAACTTTTGAGTCCAAGGTGGCCGCCGTGACGTCAGAGGTCGGTCGGTCACTGACCCGGTACCGGCACCAGCGCCTGGCGCCTGTGCCCAGACATACATTCCTATACTTCTTTCGCCTCTTTTTACTTTTCCGTCCCTGTTTCAGGTAAGAGGTTTAACAGATTTGGTAACCAACCTTGTTTTGTCTAATCTGGTATTTGTCAGTCTGCATTTATTGTAGGTCTTGTCCGCACTGGCCTGTAGATCATAAAAGACCAACTATAAAAATTTCCATGTTCACATATTATATAGTTCGTTAGGAACGCTGCATCTGCAAAGTTGTTGACAGCTCGTCAAGCATAACTTTACCGTCGTTACAGCCAATATATGACTGAAACACTGTTGATTCTTATATTGGAAAGCTTAGACAGTACTCTGTAATTTTTTTTCAATCAAACAGAAATATTCATGCACACAAAATTACAGATATTTGTAAATCTGTACATTTGCACGAAAGCAAATCGCTGCCTATGTGGGATTGTATTATTGCCCGGGCATTTATTCTTTGGGTTGTCCCAGTACCTGAATTAGTTAAAGTTATTTATAAACTTTTTTCCTGTATAACTTTCCACGACTAAATGCGCACGCACAAAAGCACAATAAACAATTATGAAGTCCAATTGCTAAATATTATTACATTTTCCAAGGGTTAAAAATGTACCCTAGTACAAAAAAGTCGTAATATAATATTATATTGCAATATTCGTAAGCGCGACAGTAAATATCCAGCTTTGTTTCGAAAAACGCAAATCATAAATTCAAAAATAACCATAACAATGTTTTGTAGAAAGTTACTATATTTTCTCTAGTAATATTACGAAATATTTCTTGGCAACCGATTTCTAAAGGAATTTTGTGTAAATGTCCAAAAACATTTTTTTTCTGTGTAAGGAATACTATATTTAATTATAATAAATTATTTTTATACTACTAATTAACAGATTACTTCAGTTTACAAGTTTGCAAGCTAAGAACACATATCCATGAACGATACGGAGTACTTGATTTACCTATTGTACTTGCACTTGGCAATTCTTTTATGAACTTAAGTTTTAATACATACTTGTATTAGGTCCTCATTTTTTACATTTCGTTAGATTGCCAATGTGTAGCAAGTATATGTATGTATGTATATCGTATTTTATTTCTTACGAAATATTTGTGTCTTGAAATAAATAAATATATTTCAAGAAACGCATCTCGACTACTGTTAAATTTTTTAATAAATGACAAATAGTTTAATATTATGAAAATAGTCCTGCCCTATAACTCAAATTATATATATATATATATATATATATATATAGAATCATGTTTATATATAAACATAATTCAAACCTTAGGTCACAAGTGTAATATTCGCATACATGATGTGGATAAGTTAAAATATTTTTAATTAAAAAAAATAGGTTTGTTCATAAAATGAAATGTGTGTGTAGGAAAACCCGCCAGAGTGACGGGGCTTATGTTATGGGACGTGTAAGTGCACGTCATCCTTGAACGTGACATGCAATAGATTTAAGTTTAACTGACCATTGGTTGTAGGATTATAATTTAAAAAAACGTTATCAATGTCGTATTACCAGAATTCATCTCCAAAAAAATCCTGCTCTATATGATGCCTAATGAAGATTCCGGCTGTCCCGGGCTTCTAGTGCTGAAACTCTGCTGAGTGGGTGTGCCTCGCCTAACCGTCCGCCCCTAGCTAGGCACGCGCCTGTTCTCCTCAGTGGGACACAGAGCTGGCAACACCGGATGAACACCTGATCCCGCCGGCGCCCCCCTTCCACCCTTCTGCTCACTCGCTGCCACGGTCTTATCTCTGTCTGCGATCTCTCGCTCTCAGCTCCACCCCAGAGCTATCTGGTGACCGTGATTCACAACCGCGACCTTGAAGCTTGCCCTTAACTTGTGGAGCACCAAAGCCTGCTTTCCTAAAGCAATTGCTCATGATGGTTGTGTCAAGCATTTCCCATGAAGCAGCAAGAAAATGCATGGTGTTCAGGATGTTGATTTTATAACCACTAGTTATGGTACTTTTCATTCTTGTTATAAGTCGTAACACAAGGCGCTTACGAAAATGCTGTTTCAGAATTTTTATGATTCCCTGGTCCATGGGTTGTAGCCTGAATGTTGAATTTGGTGGGAAAAATTCAATCTGGATATTTCCTTGGGATGAGCAGGGCACCCCATCTTTTCATCCAATGCTCTCACATAGTCTTCAAAAATGCTGCCTGTCATCCACGCAGACTTGTTTGCATACTTGCACGCTAATGTCTTTATGTGGTTAAAGCACAGTGTTTTTTTTTTTTAGAGTCCCAATTACCAGCAATGGTAACTTTTCAGTGCCATCCATGTCACTCATTCCTTACTTTGTTTTCCTCCATGGCATGTTTCACCTTTTAAAACAAAGGTTTTGTCCAGAAGCATGTTGAAAATCAGACCACATTCATCGACATTGAATAAATTTTTTGGTTCAAAGTCCTTTATAATGGCAGGCAACTTTCCGTTTATCCAACTATGGGCAGTATCATCACACATACTCTCAGATTCCCCACTTACAGTTCTACAGACAATTCCTTTCTCTTAAATCTGTCGAGCCAGCCATTCAAAGCATGAAATTCAACACCTAGGTTATGTGCTATTTGAACAGCTTTCTCTCTTAAAATGGGGCCATTCGTCAGAATTCCAAGTGCCCTCTATTCTTTAAACAACGCCAAGAGTAAAATTTCAACTTCTTCACATTTACCAATCTTCATTTTTTTGCACTTTGACGAAACAGCCAAAAATTGATCTCGCTTCATCATGATTCCATTCAAAAAAGACAGCGACATCTCAAGTTTTTATGCTATACTCACTCTTGGTATCAAAGAATTTGCATCAACTTCTGATATTATTTCCAGTTTTTCTTCAAACGACAATGCCTTGCGCTTAATGGTGCCTCCACTACTTGTAGATGCCATTATGCACTGTTCGCCACAACACTAAATATTTAGTATTATGCTTGATAACCTTAAAATCACACCTAAAAAGATTGCAAAACTAAAAAAGAGTAATGGCTGCTAGTAAATATTGTTTGCTGCGTATTCGTCATGTGTTATAACTCAAATGGGAAAAAAGGCATGTACCGTGTTTTCTCACATAACCATCGCACATTTTATTCTAAAATCAAGTTTGAAAAGTAGGGGTGCGACGATTATGCGTAATTTTTTTGTTTTTTTTTTGTTAGGTAAAGTTATTCATGAAAACAAAACCCATTCATGGAAAGTATGTTTATCTAAAAAGTGAAGTTTAAAAGAGCAGGCCAAACAATTTAAATTAATAATTCATGCAAAAACCTTTCTTCAACTTTAAATAAAAAAACAACCTCTGTGACGCGAACACAAGCCACTTGAATCTGTGACGTGAACGTGTAACAATTGCCGTAGTACACGCTTGCCACGAAAGAGTGCAGGCTATCAAATGTAGTTAACTCGGCACCTGACAGAGAGCGCGTGTTGCATGCGATCGGCGAGATATCGATATTCGACTACGTGCTCGCTCTATACAGACAGCAACATAACCAAACACGAATGATGCCAACTAGCGCTGGCTACATGTTTACACTCCTGAGTGCAGGCTCGATGCACCAGCTCGCGAAAAAGCATGAATTAAATTAAAGCTACCAAACTGAACATATTTTAATATTTATTTTTATGTTAATTTAATGTTAACTTACATTTTTAAATTCAACACCGTACACAAATTTTTCCCCTTAACTTAGCCTAGGCTGGCTGGCAGCCTGGTGGGAAACGACAAAGTCGCCCCCGAAACAACCAGTGCCACCAAACCAAATGCGGAAAAAATGTCCAAGCTCCCGCCCATTTGCATAGTATTCTTTCTATTCTGTCCAACTCTTCTTCCAGAACCATCCTTCTGTTTCCTGTAACCAACCTGCTTGTAATTAATGCATGAAATTTTGCATCCCGCATGTCAGTGCCCAGGGTTTTCCCTGTGTCTATGCAAGTTTTACCTGGGCCCAACTTATCTAGTTTTTAATCTTGAATAGTCAGTGAGGGGAGTTAGTCATGGCTAAAACGTTGCCATGGCTGGCCAATCCCCTCCTAGCACATGATGCATGATTCCCCTCCTGCATGGTTCATAACCTGCATGCTTAGAGCGTATAGGCTTCAGCCTGAGACACATTTAAAGTCTTCCCTACCCAGACACCTCCCAAATACACTTAGTTATTAGTTAGGTTAGGAAAAAACATGTTTATAAGCGGTACACCGCGGTGACGCAGACAATAAGATACAGGTTATAACATTTAAAAACCTCTTTAAAAGAAAACTTACACGTCAGACAACTTCGTATTTCCGTTAATTAAATAAGTGGTTATGTCCGAATAAATTAGGGTTGTGCGAATGTTCGGTATACCGATACCGAAATCGAAATTTTGCTACTTTCATTTTCGATTTCGGTAAGAATTTCATCTGTCGAAGTTCGTTTTTAGCGAAATATTTCGAGCCAAACGAAAGTTCAATAGCTTACCGAAGTTCCGTTTGTTCTAGTTGAAAAAGAACTCGTAATTTAATAAAAATGTACAGTAGAATACCGGTACAATAACGTACCTTATTATAAAGTATATTTCACTTAACGAATTTTTTTTAAGTCCCCGCCAAAAATCGTATCTTCGCCATGCAAAACGGTTTCAGTTTAAAGTATCATATTTTCACTATAACGTAAAAATTCTACTAGTAGCGTGGCATTACTACACCAAAATTTACTTAAACTGGTAAATAAATTTCCAGCTAAATGATTAATGTAGTAGAACAAAGATACACAAATACCACCGCAACGTATTTTCTAACCTCTAAATTCTCAAAACAAATTAACAAACAGTTGCGCGCACAACCATAGATTATACCGTACGTAGTATGCGACGGAAGCAACACAACACCATTCGATACATCGAAAGACGGATGTTTGAGAGAAGTATTAATTATTTAGACAAAAGTGTTACGCTACGCTAAAAATATTGTTTGATGTCTGTGCCGGGATTGTTTATTGTTATTGTTGAGTTTATTTTCAGGTTACGTTATTTAGACACCGCATTGTATTTGTGCTACAATATGAATGATCCTGGAGATAAAAAGAAACGAAAGCAATTCACGCTTAAGGAAAAAGTGGATATACTCAGAGAACTAGACAAGGGGAAAAAAGCAAGTCGCAGTTGCTAATACATATGGCATTGCGGCTCTCCTGTAGCAATTTTTTATATATATTTTTTTCTCTTTGTAAAGATATGTATGCATGTTTCAGTACTAAGTACAAAAACTTGAGGTACCTGTAAGTACTTAGCACTGAGATTCTACTGTAATGTCTTTATATGATTTGCTTGTTATTACTAATAATGTAATAACATATGCAAATCATATTTATATGATTTGCTTGTTATTACTAATAATGTAATAACATATGCAAATCATATAAAGACATTAATTAGAAAAAAGATTTCCATTAAGATTAATTTACGTGGTGATGAAAATACGGTAAAATCATAATTTGAACAAACATGGCAGATAAAGTAAACAAAATTCAACCGTGATTACAGTAGGCCTAGGTATCAAAACAAAATCATGCAATATTTGAAAAATTACCTGATTCATTTGCTTTCAAACAGCAGTGTAGGTACTATATTCGTAAAACATACATTCCAGAACTGTTAGTACAGTATTTAGTATTTACCGTATACACATAAACAAAGAACGTACCTACTTTTATTCGCGCACAGCCAAACAAAAACATTGTCGTCTGCTTTATTTAAATTTTACATACTCTGACTGGCATATAAAATCCTCATAATATACAGCCAATTAGACAAAAGGGTCAACAAGTCACTGCGTGTAATGACCACTTGGCAGCAACCATTTGTTATGTTTTGTTTTGACCATGTCCCTTGCCTGGTCTACAGCTTCCTGAGCTAGCCATGTGTGACAGTGGTGCAAGATGGCGGCCGTTCCGCAGTATTCACGTATTTTTTCATCAGTACCATGCACATGATAAATATATTATCATAGACTGCGACATTACGACTGTAAAGGAAATAGTCTGTGCGCTGAAAGATCTGGATTGATTCTTGAAATTTACGAGTGACATGGGGCTGTGTTGTGTGGTCTAGGGCGGATGTTGATTATATTAAATAATAATATTTATATATATATCAAAAGGTACCAAAATGATTTATGTAATAGAATTTATTACTGAAGAGCAAACTTTGGGGCACTTTTTTCTTTGTTAATTAAAAAATTTCGCTTAACTTTCGTTAAGAATATATTTATCTCATAGAAAAATTCATTTTCGTTTCACTTTCGCGAAACTTGATAAATTTTCTTTCACTTTCATTTCGTGTGGAAAAAGTCACTTTCGCACATCCCTAGAATAAATAATAGATTTCTACTTTAAAATACTTTGTTTTATACGGAAAAGATACCTACACTGGTACACCGCGGCGGCGCAGACGATCAGATAAAGGAAATAATGTTTAAAAACGTCTTTATAAGAAAATTTACACATCAGACAACTTCGTATTTCCGTTAATTAAATAAGTAAGTGGCAATGACCAAATAAATATTAGATTTCTACTTTAAAATGCATAGTTTTATACAGAAAAAATACCTACACAAAGCGCTCGACATCTAATAGCGGGACCAAAAACATCATGCAATGTTTACGCGGTAAGTTTTTTTATCCCAATTTTGACGACCTAAAATATGGGTGCGAAGATTTTCGAGTGCCACGATTATGCGATAAAAGAAGGTAGAGGGAATAGCTTCTCAATCTATATGAATGCAAGCAGATGATTGGTCGAAAATAAAACTTGTAACAGCGTGCGGCCTGTGCGTTTCTCATTCGTCAGATGTTCTGCCTTGAATAGAGGAAATGACGTGCAGATGGAACAGTGTCTCAATGCAAGCATATTATCAGTCGAAATATACACTTGTAGTTGTAACAGAGTGCGGCATCTGCAAAGGTTTCGACGGTCTTGTGCAAGTTCAAATTATTTAGTTATCGTTCGGAAATGAGTTAATTTTTGAAAATTAAAAATAAATAGAGATAAAATAAAAACATATAGTATTTACTTGCATATAGTTCGCGGAAATTTTACCAGATTTGATTGGAAAAAAATAAAGTGCGACATATATGTGAAGAAAATTTTTTTGAAAATTTGAGGATTTTTTTTTGCAATATTTTGCTATAAAATGTGAAAAAGAAGTTTATATAGGTATAGGCAAATTTATTTACAATGTACACATACAGCGAAACCCCTTATTTACGTTACCGTTATTTACGTTTTCCCGTTATTTGCACTATATTCTTCAGGTCCCGTTTAGTTCCCATTTAGTCCAATAAAATACTTTCACGCGAATTACGTCTCAAAAATCGAATCCATCCCGCTATTTACGTCACGTAACAACCATAAACAACCAGAAAATATCGTGGGTACTTTAAGAGTAGATAAGATTAGCTAGTAGGCCTAAAAACATCGTGAAAAACGTTACGTTTATAGTAGGCAATGAACATTTTAAATCGCAAAATATACATATTTTATAACATGAAAAGTTGCTTTTATTTCTAAACATGTAATAATTTAAGCCTAGGCATGTAAAAGTCCGAGTAATTATAGCAGGAGACAATCTAAAATGCACGAGGGAAGAACGTACACTCACAAATGTATAAACGTGGCTGATTGTTAAACTCTCATACTGTATTTATGTCACAACGTAGCCGAAATACTGGTACGAGACAAACTTCACAAGATAAAAAGAGCAGAGTCTTGGTAACAGTTTTATACGTATTTTATAATTTCGGAAGTATTGTACAGTTGACGCATATTTTTTAAACTAACAATTTATTTCTGGGGATCGTAATTAATTAATTATTGGTATCAAGACATCAAGATGAACGTAAACTTGAACATGTCACGGCAGCGAGAAAACTGGTGCGTATACCAATAAACTGGTATTAGAACTGGACAAAACTGGTACACGGGAGGTGGAGCTTATATTTTTTTCTGCTAAGCTCGCATCTATTGGCTGGCTGCTGATGGAAGGTCACGAGTCTGGGCGGAGCGTTGAGTGAGTTATACAGGGTGGCCACAGAAATGTAGAAATGAAATTCCCTGATTTTTCCAGGTTTTCCCTGACTGTGCAAAAAAATTCCCTGACATTTTTTTTAATTTACACAACCGTGATTGCGATTTTATAAATATATTTTAAAACGTGAAATATAGGATATCTGTTAGCAGTTTTGTTACGATTCTTTGGCATAAAAATTTCAACAGTAATAAAAACAATAAAAAATTAATAAGACCATGCAGTATAACTATTAAACATTTGAAAAGTAAAAATTGTTATAACCAAGCAATGAAAATATTTAGGCCTGACAAAGAAGCACAAAGATCACGGTGAAACTTTAGGTTGACACTGGGACCATCCATAGATATTTGCAGAATTTTGCACAAATCTATTTCTGACAGTGTCTCAGTGAATGCTTTCAGCAGATCTTCAGCTGTGGCATGATTCAAAAATGCTGAGTTGAAGTACCTAGTTGAAACCTGGCAGCTCTGTTCTCTCCAAAATCTCACCACTATATCCATTTGTCCAAGTTCGGAAGTCTTATTTACTGATTCATCACACCCCACAACTATTTCAGTACACTGGAATATGTCTTTCACTAATTCATTATGGAAATAAGGGGCTATGCCATGTAATATAATGTACCCAATTTTTGTTCTTCGAAGCTGCAGTTTTTTTGGCAACTGATGAGTCTGGGAACATCATTTGCATCACAGTCACATCACTTGCTGCACAACGCAAAGACTTATGTGATAAAACTGTTTGCATGCACCACAAAACTTCAGCCCTAGTCACCTCCTCATTTAAAACAAACGTGTTTATCCTAGGGATGGGGAATATTTACTGTCACGGTGACTTTGTCACGGTGACTGCAATGACACGTGTCACGGTGGTGACTTTAGCTATAAGTAATAGGGCCAATGTCACGTCTCTTCGCGCTTGTCGCTGCGATGCGAGTCATGGGTCACGTGTCGCTACGAGTGTGTCACCGCGGTCGAGTCGCTGCGGCGTGGGTCACAGGTCGCTAAGAGTAACGGCGCGGTTGGCATGTCACGGGTCACGTGTCGCTGCAGAGCGAGTCACTGGCGCAAGTCGCTGCGGGCGTGTCACTGCGGTGCGAGTCGCAGGTCGCTAAGAGTAACGGCGCGGTTGGCATGTCACGGGTCACGTGTCGCTGCAGAGCGAGTCACTGGCGCAAGTCGCTGCGGGCGTGTCACTGCGGTGCGAGTCGCAGGTCCCTAAGAGTAACGGCGCCGGGAAATTAATGGTGACTTGCCGCAGCAGCGACACGTGACACACGAGTACTTTCTCGGCGAGGTATGCGACACTGGTGTGTCCAGTTACTCTGTTCAAAATCATTCAATGATTCACAAATTTTGTGAATCTGAACTAAATGTTATTGTCCAAATTGAAAAAAAAAAAGCCAAACAAACACTGGTAATTCGGTGAAGTAGGATATTGCCGAGTTTTCGTGTTTTGTGTATTATTAAAAAATGTGATGATTAATGTTATATTTTAATATAAATATTTTATTTAAAAATATTTATAAATAATATAGAATATATTTATTTCATTTGTAAAAATTAATAGTTAATAATTCCAATAAACTATGAACTAATTTGGTTTATCAATGATTACAGTTGTATGTCACATATATAAAAATATACAATTATTAGGAGATTATGTTACACTATATTTATTAATAAAAAACTCCGGTTTTACATTTTAGCAACAAGGTCACTAACAGTGACAATGTCACGGTGACTTGACCCTGTGACTTTCATGTCACTGGTCACGGCGTGTCACAGGAACAAAATTTGTCACTGCTCCCATCACTAGTTTATCCCAGACAGTGGCATTTTGCAAAGACCTGTAGATTCCACAACTGACTGTTCACAATATTTCTCGGGTTGCATTTTACTGAAAACCCCCGACTCGTCACCAAGAACAGTACCATCAGAAACAATAGTAGTAGTATACAACATGGAGGATGACTGTGAATCAGAATTACCACTGGCACTAGTAGAAGGCTTTGGCTTACAAGAAAAGTACATACCCAAGTTACAACTGCTACGTTTGGAATATTCTTCTGCTTGCCTGTGTTTTTCACCATTCATGTGACTTGTGAGTGCACGTTTTTCCATGTTGCGGAGAATGTTTTTTGACACAGCGAACAACGATCATGATTACTTCCGGTTTTAGGTCGTTCCAACAACAAACAAAATCTCTCATCTTGAAGCCAATCATCTTTGAAATTTGAAGTCTTTCTTGGAAATACCATGTTTCAGGGTCTCAAATTATTCGCAACTTACCATGAAACTGTTAACGAACTTTCCTTAAATTGTCATTTCTAAACTATGAAAATTTCGTCACGCTTTAAATACTGAAACACCAAATTTTACGCAATATTTTCACGTGTAAACAAATAAATCGAACGTCTGTCACGTATGTATAAAAATAGGTTAGCTTCTGAACATCTAGCCAACCATGTTAGACGTTTCATAATCCCCATTTACGATTCCTAAGAAGTAGCTACCTGCAGTAATAATCACTACAAACACTGCGTCTAACGAACACTACCCCTACAACTCCGTCGTAATAATTTCCGCAACACAAGCAATAGGTACTTTACAAGTGTACATAAAGGCAAATAAGCCAATATGGCGATCCCAGCCAAAACCGAAAGAAATAATGTTTAAATTAACCCAACCACCGGCTTTTCATTTCCTTTTGAATTTCATTGCAATGTTTTAACACGTCAATTATTAAACCTTTTATTTTAGAAAAACCCCTACGAAATAATATGCATGATATAAGTGAAAATAAGAACTGAAAATATGCTGCCAAAAAAAGTAGCCATTTGATTTTGTAGATTTCTTAGAACGTGCTCAAAAACAAGTACATTTGTTGGCAAAACCGAGAGCAGAAAAAACATACACACCAAATTATTATGGTACTGGTGTGCGATATTTAGCACATAAAAAGAGATCTACGATAGTTATTCATGTTGCACGCAAGCCATTGTTTTCGTACTGTCGAACGAGAACAGCACGTAAGAACTGGTTTACCGGTACGCATTACATTTGTTGGCAACACCGCGAGCATAAAAACCATACACACCAAATTATTATGGTACTGGTGTGCGATATTTAGCATGTAGAAATAGATCTACGATAGTTATTCATATTGCACACAAGCCATTGTTTTCGTACTGTCGAACGAGAACAGCACGTAAGAACTGGTTTACGGTACACATTCTAACATAACATGGCATATTCAAAGTTAATCATGCATGGTAGAAGAGAAAATTTTCCCTGACCTCTCAGGCGATTCCCTGACTTTTCCCGGTTTTCCCGGTCTGTGGCCACCCTGGTTATACTGCGCATGTGCAACTCAGAGAACAGAGAGAGCCATCCGGCGGCTACGCCGCGCAGTAACAACAGCTGATCAAGTACAATGACCTTCCTCCGCGCAAGGCGCGCTATAGACGGTAAATTTCCATCAATTTGCGGCCCTTTTTTTTTTAAATTTTTTTTACTGTGGTGCAATGCGTGTGTGTAATGAATTAACGGTGCGACCTATATGGGGGGAATCTTAAATACCAAATTCAAGACCTCAAATTATGGGTGCGACCTACATGCGATGGCGACCTATATGCGAGCAAATACGGTATTTTTTCCCCCACAATTGCTGAACGTAATATGCGGAAAGCATCTATTAATGCAAACGTTATAAATGGGAAAACGTATTATGCGGGAATGTCTTAAACTAGTTAAACTGTAATTTATGTTTTCAAATACATTTCTGGATGCGAAAGACGAATAGTTTTTATACCTGCCGCTAGAATTCATTATCGGAGCAGCTACACGTTGACTATTAAATCATTCAATATGCAGAGCGAAATTTTACTGATTAATGAAATGGCACTGATAAAAGCGAAAAAGACTTTGAAAAATTCTAAACCCCAGCTTTGGACCTGATTTTCAACAAGTAATTTTATTAAAATACTGCCAATCTTGTTGAAATTCATTAAATAGGTAATATTATACAATTTATCTTTGAATTTGTAAACTTTGGTTCGCGCCATCCACCACAGATGGCAATACAGTGGTTAACACATTTCCGTCCCTTGACTTGTGTAGAATTCACGAAATTACTCTCACCAAATGTATACCGAGAGTTAAAATGTTACACACCAAATATATAAAATAAAGTTTTAACAGTAAAGGGGGGAGGTCCCCCCTTTCACAGGTAAGTAAACTTAATCCCAATATAAACATTATTCAACGATATCACAATTTGTTGTTCTCCCTCTTCCCACAGCAAATCAGCATAATCGGCATGACCCTGAGTTATACAAATGTTGCATATTCAAACACTTTACATTACTAATTATTAAAATAAAGATTGAAAATATGTGTTATAAAAGTACTATTTAAAAAAAATTATAACCTTAAGTAAATGTTTCTATATTTGTTTTAGCTTAAATGAAAGAAATAAGTCTGTAAATACTTCTAACAAACAAACCTTAACCTTACTGAGCTGAATCAACATTTAAGATTTAACAGTAAAAATTCATTACAAATTTCCTTGATTTTTACATGCTTTATATTAGCTTCACCTGTATGTTTGTCTGTCCGTCTGTAACTCTGTCTGTCCGTCTGTAACTCTTTCGACTAAGAGTGAGTGACTCATCACTGTAAAATGTCCCACCCATTTCAATACGTTCGTTAGCTGAGCGGTCTAAGGCGCGCGACTTCTGTGACGTCAGCTTTCGGATTCAGCGATCGTGGGTTCTACTCCCGGCCACGCCGAAAAAAAAAAATGTTTTTTTTTTTTTTTTTTTTCCCCGGTAAATTCTAATATTATATCCATACATCTAACTACAAATGATTCGTAGAGACTTTACCATTTCTTTGTGACGTTGCAACTCCAAATAGTTATCTCAGATGGTAATAGGTAGTGTCGGTAACTCATTTCCCTATGATAATTATACATAAATATAGTTTAAAAAACTAAAAAAACATGCTTTTAAAGAATATCAAACTAAAAAGTTAAAAATAAATATAGTTTAAAAAACTAAAGAAACATGCTTTTAAAGATTATCAAACTAAAAAGTAAAAAATAATTTTAAAATTAAATTTATGACAATAGTATATAAGCAATACTAGTATAAATGAGAAAAAAGCATGGGGCGCTTAATATTCAAAAAATATGGCACAAAGCGCCTCAAGCTTTTTTCTCATTTATACTAGTATTGCTTATATACTATTATCATAAATTTAATTTTAAAATTATTTTTTACTTTTTAGTTTGATAATCTTTAAAAGCATGTTTCTTTAGTTTTTTAAACTATATTTATTTTTAACTTTTTAGTTTGATATTCTTTAAAAGCATGTTTTTTAGTTTTTTAAACTATATTTATTCATGTTGAATATATGTAGGCTAACATTTTATTGTCTCTCTACAGTATGATGAACACTGTACTATGTATTTCTGCCTTTCACTGTTAACTAAGAACTGTTGAAATTGTAATGACAGTGTTTCCCCGCAGAGAGGGGAAACACGTGAGTTTACTAGAGCTAACACAAAAAAGTGTCTTGTAAGAGATGTAAGTTTTGCTATGCGAGGTAATTTCCTCAGTCATCAGATCTGTGATAACTATAACTACATTTTTGCTAAAACTATGAGAATAGACACGTAACTTTTAGCTATCACAACAGACAACAAATTTAAGGGATTTCTTTCGTTACTATTATGTAAAATGGCATATAAATTCATGTATCTCATTAGTAACTGTTCTACCATTATGTTTATTCATATTTCCACTAATGAATTTATTTATGCATGTGGGCACCATTTTCCAACTAATAATCTGAAATAATTTTAAATGTAACATACTACGTGGCTTGTAATGTGTATTGTCAATCTAATGAACATTCACTAGAACATTGTATAATTGACTCACTACATAAAATTCAAACTTATTAATTGATTTGTTCATCTTAAGACTATAAAGTTCAGTGTAGCTGGAACAAATGAAATAATGCTGCGGACCAATTATCAAATATATTACACACTATTAGTCAGAAAAAAAACAAAATGTAATTGCCAAATACAAGGGAAAATAATGAAATTAAAATTACTTCAAGTAGTATAAAAGTTGAACCACCGTTTCATGCCAATTCCTCTACTAAACTTCAAATGGCAGAGTAATTACCAATGGGTTTTACATTACAAGTTAGTGAACATTTAAGCAAATTCAAGAAGCAAATATATCTAATATTTACGAATCAGTCATCTTTATGGTGTAGTATTGTTAGACATACAATATCTTTACATGAAATGAACTACGACAAATTAGTAATCATCAATGGGATTTGACTTTGTGATCAAAATAAATAGTCTCAAACTGGTTTCGATATGTTAACAACTTTGCAACTCAACTGTTACTGACCTCAATGTAACAAATCTGTACCAAAGGTGAGGAATCTATTCCAGCGATATATCACCAGCGAAGACTAGCCATAATTGGATGCACTCCGGTATCAGTGATGCTGGTATCGTCCTTCCTTCCTTCTTTCCTTCAGAAAAGTCGTTGTGGCTCGCAAAATGATCAGTTAGTGACTCATTATCTGTATTTATTTCTCTTTCTGTTGTTGGTTTCAGCAGTTAGTAGCAAATTCCAACTCAAATATCATCTTGTCTCCAGTTTTCGACGACTTGACTGCTCAGTACAAAATGTTAAAAACTCAAAATAATATTCGACGTTTTTCTATTTTCTGATTAACTTGATAGCAGTCATTAATTATATCTTTCTTCTTGAGTATTGTACTACTGCAAAATTAGACATTTAAAATCAAAGCTACCAATTCAGAGCTAGACCAACCAAAAACTACCGTGTGTTATCGCATAATCATCTCACATTTTATACAAAAGCACGCCAAAAAAATTTAAATTAATAAGTCATGCAAAAAAAAAACCTTTTTATAACTTTCAAATAGAAAAACCAAAACTGTGACGCGAACATGAGTCAGAGCGCATAACTATCGTAGAAAGCGTGGGCTATCAAATGTAGTTAACTCGGCACCAGAGCGCGCGCGCACTATACTGGAATCAACATAACCAATCATGAATGATGCCAACTAGTGCTGGCTACATTTTTATAAGCGGTACACAACGGCGACAAAGACAAAAAGATAAAAGTTATAACATTTAAAAACGTCTTTAAAAGAACATTTTACACGAGACAACTTCGTATTTCTGTTAATGAAATAAGTATGCGGTAACATCCGAATGAATATTAGATTTCAACTTTAAAATACATTGTTTTATATGGGAAAACTACCTACACAAAGCGCTTGGAATCTAAAAACATCATGCAATGTTTACGCAACAAATCTTTTTTCTCCAAATTTTGATGTCCTTAAATAATGATGCGACGGTTATGCGATAAAATACGGTAAAAGATCTCAGAACATTTCTTGTTTGGTGATTCTGAGCTACGATCAACTTTTGTCTTTTAAAACATCATTATTCCAGCAAATAGTAAGGAACTCGCTTTAAGATAAATACTGGCTAACAACAATAAACAAGTCATATTTGAGTCTTGGAATTGTGTTACACGAACCTCCACCAAAACCATACTTAAACTCGCTCCAACTCAAAGATGTATTTAAAAACTATAACTTATCATTGAATTACAGTATTACCTAGAAGCTTAAGTCTTTAAAATAATATTTACAAAATAATATATGCATATAACACAAATTACTCTACACCAGACAAACTTATACCTTGATGTCTTGCAAAGCATATTGACAAAACAAAACTTGTATGGCATTGTGATTAGAAAAAAAGAATATGGGTCGTAACTAGCCTTAACTCGCCTTAAATTCCTTCATAGTTTGTCCAGTCCAGCCCCTGCAGCAAGTTGTCTCGTAGTGTCAACAGGCCTGCGACTATAGCTTGCTTGCAAGTTGTAACTGTGGCTTGCGTCAAAACAAGCTGTTGAACCGTCACTTCCAACATAGGTTCCTTAGCAACTGAGGACTAACGAAAGTGTTTTCTAGATTCTGGTACATGTGGTAGTTTAGAAGTAAAGTCAAAACATTTTGTGAAAAACACATGATTAAATTGCTTAATCATTTAAATTATTTATGTCAGTCAGAGCACAGATGTAACTTTTCATATTTTATAAGGATCTAGGTTTTTTTTTTGTCTGTACGCACTGTATAGTGTTGTGAAATCCAAAACGGTCATTAATGTAATGACTTATAACATGTATCATTTCTCAATGGATGCTAGGGCTAGAGTACTTAAATTTAAATGCATATAAAACTGAAAAGAACCAAATTTATGTTGTGACCAATTTGAACTATAGTTTTCTCACAAGAAAGAATGTGCTTAAACTGATTTGCTGTGTTTGAGCTTATGTGGCAAACCTTAACCATTATGTATGAGGAATAACGTGAAGGAATCGCTTCTTAAAAACCCGTATAAGCATCTCCAAAGTTGACACTACACAAGTTCAATATATTGCACAAGTGGCATTGTCATCTGATCACTTGCTAGTCTCATCTTTAAACGTGATTATACTATGCCATCTAGCATTTTTTTTTAATTTGGCTACAAATTGCAATTGTATGTTATATCTCTTAAAACCACAGGATCTGGCACTGTCCCTTGTTCAAGTCAAGGACATTTGTCTTAATAGTACATAAGGTTAAACTATTTTGCCAAGTAATGACTTGTAATGATCCGAACCTTTGACACCAGTTGTATGGGTGTCCGATTTATGATGCCATTTGTAATGGCTGTCAAAATGTTCTTGAATTTAATATAATGTAACTACCGTCTTTTATCGCATGATCGTCGCACTTTTTATACTAAAATCAAGTTTGAATAGGGAGAAATTTTTTTTGTTAGGTAAAATTATTCAAAAAAAATAAAACCCATTCATGGAAAGTGTGTTTATTTAAAAAGTAGAGTATACAAAAGCACGTCAATAAATTTAAATTAATAAGAAAAGTAACAAAAACCTTTCTTCAACTTTAAATAGAAAAACAAAATCTGTGACCCGAATGTGAGCATGAACTAATGCGTAACTATTGTTGTAGTACACACCACGAAAGAGTGCGGGACATCAAATGTAGTTAACCCAGCATTCGACAAAGAGCACGCGTTGCAAGCAATCTGTGAGATATCAATATTGATATTTGACTACGTGTGCGCGCTCTATACGGGAAGCAACATAACTAAACATGAATGATGCAAACTAGCGCTGGCTACATTTTTTTAAGCGGTACACCGCGGCGACGCAGACGAACAGAAAAAGGTTATAATGTTTAAAAACGTCTTTAAAGGAAAATTTACACATCAGACAACTTCGTATTTCCGTTAACTAAATAAGTTAGTGGTAATGTCCGAATAAATATTAGATTTATACTTTAAAATACATTGTTTTAAACGGAAAAAATACCTACACAAAGCGATCGGAGTTTAATAGCGGGACCAAAAACATCATGCAATGTTTACGCGAGAGGTTTCTTTTACCCAAATTTTGACGCCCTAAAATATTGGTGCAACGATTATGCGTGTGTGACAATTATGCGATAAAACACGCTAAAGCTGTGACATAACTAGTGTTAAGTTGGACTGAAAGGAGATGAGGGGAGAGGGAATGGCAGAGAGGAGGGAAATTTGCACCTGTCGCCTGCCGGTAATGATTCCTGGGAGTTAGTCATGGTGTTCTCAATTAATACACAGACAGGTATTTCCTAGGACCTTTTTCAGCCCTGTACAAGACGTCTAATCGCTGTAGGCTCTACGTGAGGGTCAAACCTAGGCCTCGCGAGCACCCGCCGCAATAAAGCTAGTGACACCTTACAGACACTACTCCACGTCTTAGTTACTTAACACATTTCTAGTACTCTAAGTAACCTAGCAATACTATTGCACTGTACTGACATCTGCTCTTTCTCCACCCAACGCATAATGCATCTGGAACCCTTTTCATCTCTGCCATGCCACCAAGCGACGTGTCAGCGGTCCCAACACATGCGACTGGAACAACGGAGCCTGCTGGCTGGACAACTGCACATGCTGGTGCATCCACATAGTTGAAACAACACACTTATTTCAAAATTATATTCTCTTACAAATTAACAATTTTCTTCCTGCCAATATGTTAATTAATTAATACCTAGATTATAAGGTAAAAACAGCTTTCATAGCTGTTACCTATGCCTTGTTTCAATACTAAGGATAAATATTAGAATAAAGTTAGGGTTTTCAGACCTAACATGGATTTATTAAAAATTGAAGTAAATACAAAATGTTTTGCTTTTGATTTATTAAAAAAATTTTTTATACCACAATATTAAAAATGTATTCCACTAACAAGAGCTTACTATTGAAAAAAAAGTTAAAAACAAATAACTTTGGCCATTTAATAAGATATGAAACAACATTTCATAGCTGTCTCAACTTTCACGTAGAACTAAACTGTTAATATTCTGGAAGTTTCTCACACTAACTACAGCAAAATTTTAAATATTTTACACAACACCACAAATAAAAAATAATAGTAAAGTATGTATAAAAACAAAATTTTATGACTTGATCACCTAATGTATACTAATATCATCACAGATATAGAGAGTATTAAATATTAAAATAAACAAATAATGGGAAAATGTGCATTTATATTTTAGCAGAAGGATTAAATATCATTGCATAACAATTTTCGATACTTGCACAAACTTTATAAAAATACAGGTTCTGGAACTGTTCTGTAGACCAGCAAAAAATTTCTATCTGATTAGGAGTAATTTATTCGACATATTTTTCTTGCTGTATAGTACAGGTTTTCATGGTTTACGAACACAAAGGGGCGACAATTATAAAAATGTTACTTTAGAATGGAAATGTCCCACTAAAACAGATTTTTCTCTATTTGTATTTGGGCCAGATCAGCAAGATCACTGCAGCTTAATGAACTACACCATTTGTTCTATTACAAATATTGACATTGAGTACAAGTGTAAATGCACAGTAAATTGTCCTATTCCTGTAAGAAGAACTCCTTTGTATTACTATATACCTCCATAATTCTTTCACAGTCAAAAATCTTAATTTGTACAAAAACACACAACAATGACAACCCACTAAAACACGTAATCTGGAATAACTGTGAAGTGTCGGATGTAACCACATTCATTACATGCTTCACAACCACTCTTTCGAGCCAAACTTAGTGAACCAGTATGTACACAGTCCCCTCTTCATCAACGCCATCCACTTATTTACACACGAGAAATCAATTGTCTATTTGATTGCTCAATTAAATAATTCTGGCTGTCTTCAGACGTCCTCTCTCAGTCTATCGTTTCTATGTCATCACTATTCACCGGAGGCTTCGCAGCATTCTGTTTCTTGTTTAACATTTTCCCTGCAGCTCCTGTGGACAGAAACCAATCACAGACAGTGAATATTACTAAATAAAGATGTAAAAGCAGAAAGCAGAACACTACAGCAACAGAGAAGCTTCAGAGGTAACACCTGGTAAGTTAAAAACTTCTGAAATGGGCATCACAGGTGTGTGTCTCCTTGAATGTGAAATACAAGGGGTAGTTATTAGTAACTTGTGATGAGTAAACTCTCTCAGATTCATAATTTTCATGTATTTGAACTATTATAACATAGAGTGTGAAATTGCACAATACAAATTACAGTTAAAGTTAAAACAAGTATCACTGTGGTTGTTAACAATTGTGTCAAAAACATTAGTTCTTTTTCAAGCATAACTTTCTTTGTTTTGTTTGAAATATAAATTGGTTCTAAGCAGTCAACGAGTGGAGACATGTTTTAATTTAGCTCATTCAAAAATTTAATAATGGAATATAATTAAGAGATTTAATTAAGAAAATAAGAGACATTTTAGGCATACTCTCGTTAGTTAATCTGTATTTTCAACCAGTTACATGTGATCCATGAAGATTTGACAAATTTTGTGTCGAATACCGTATTTACTCGCATAATGTCTGCAGTAATTTGGCTACATTTTTGACCAAAAAAATGGGGTGCGGACATTATGAGGTTAAGTCCGGAAAAAAGTTTTTTCCCTAAAATTTTACATGTTTTGTGTAGAGTAAAAAAATTGTTCTCTCATAATTAGTTTACTAGTACCCTGATTTTACGTATGCTCACGGTTCCGCGGATTGCATTAGTAAAATCGCTGCTTCGTAAAATTGGCACCCTTCCCTCGGCCCAGTTGAAAAATATTAACGGCGGCACACTACTTCGCAGAGTGCTGGTGACTGGCGACCCTCCGCAGCGGACGTGAGAAATGTGACAGGTGTCGAGATAATTGGGTGCCAGTGATTAGTGGAAGACTCCACTCATTTTTTTTTTCTTCTCTCACTCGCGTGTGCGCTCTTACGTTCAGAAGCCGCAGCCAGCCTACACAAAATAAACGCTTTGTGTGAAAAGATATTCCATGCTCTTCAGCAAAACGAACGACTTGCAACTTGAACTGTGCGGTGAAGGACTTGTACTTCCCCATCACATACCTACGCTAAAAATACTCTTGAAATAACTACTGCCCTTAAAGTAACTACGTCGGCACGGGTCCACTGCGTTTACAGTTATTTTTATTACCTAGTAGTCCAGTGACCTTTCCCTTTCCCTCTCCCAACGAACCGTGGTGGGAGTATTGAGAAGGTGAAACCGTGTGCCTGTACCCCCACCACGTCTCCACTACCTCCCCTACTTTGTGACGTAGTGTGAGTTTCAGCTGCTTTGTCCGCGCGTCTGCGCGTGGGGCGTGTACTGGCTTGTGCTATATATAGCCCATCCCCTTGCAACTCGCGTGACGTCGCAGGCAGCTGCGCAGTAGAGGTGTAAAAGTAACGAAAAAAAGCGTACCCGTATGTATTCGTTACTATAACAATTAGTACTCGTTACTATCGTATCGTTACGTTACTCGTTACTTCTGGTACCGCATAACATGTTACCTTATGTTACAGCAACGAATCAAGTGGTATTGCGTACACGTACAGTATGACGTCGCGTAAATAATAATAATAAAATTAATATAAACAATTAACAATATTTGATAATTAACAGTTTTTGTTAACCAAGAAACAATTCAATCTCATTAGAGCGGCTTTATTATATTACATCTTTTACAGGGGTGTCCACAAGGGGGGGGGGGGGGGGGGTTAACGACGCAGACTGCGTCATTAAAATTTCAGGGGGGGGGGGGGGGGGGTGTGGTGTGGTGGTTAAAAGACGAGAAAAATGTATATATTATTTACATAATTATAGCTTCTAATGTGAAAATACGTTTCTGGTGCTTTGATAATTGAAAGGGATCTTGTAAATCAAATTGGCGAGCCCGCACTTTCCTCAACAAAAGCAGTTTGGCATCTGTCGGTTCAGGATGGAAATATTACCTGATATATGAACAAAATTATTATTAGATAAATCAGTTTTAATTAATGCAAAATGTGATAAAATATAATACTAAAAAAGCATAATATTATAAAATAAATGAGTAAATCATTGAGAAAATGGCATAAAAAGTTTCGGGGGGGGGGGGGGGGGGGGGAGGCACCTCTGTCTTTTAAGATAAGAACAAAAAAAAAAGTGAAAATATGCGATAATAAAAAACAAAAAAAATACATATTTCTAATTTGTAAAAATACTTTCTTACGTCTCAAACTTTGTCTACACACACAATACCTTTAATAAACAGTAAAAAAAACTTGGATGACGAATTTCCAAATTATACTTTACTTAATAAACAAACATTGTTCTTTGTAACGTACGTTTTTAAATTCATTGAATAAGCATGCGTAAAACATACGAAAAATGTGAGTAACAAAATGCATTCGTGTGTAACGTTTCGTTACTCGGTACTAGATGGCACACCCGTTACTCAGTACCGAATACATATGGTTTGCTACAGCTCTACTGCGCAGTAGAGTGCGAGTTTCTGAGTCCGGACGGTTTCACCACGCTACAAACCCTCTCGGCGACCGACCGCTTTGGAGAAGAAATGAACAACTCAAGGTCAAAGCATTGTTGACAGCATCAGTAAATTTCCATCCCGTTACTGTGCCTTTCAGGGGGGGCCAAGGTTGCTTTGTCTGGTGCGGACTTTATGCGGATTTTTAAAAATTCCATTTCAAGTATTTAAAAAGAAATGTGCGGACATTATGCGATTAAATACTGTAACTATGACTTAGAATTCAACATTGATCAGGCACTGAATTTTGAAAACTGCACTTGATTGTGCCTATGGGATTACACTTCACCTTTGGTTAAGCAATGTGAGACTGGAAACTGCACTATATTGTATCTATGAGTTGAGACTTTGTGAGTGTGGTGAAGGTAATAGAGCAGCTATAGACTTTCTTCTAATAGTCTTCGGTATCAAACTACGCTTCATTGATGTCTGCTAAGCAACGAGTTGTTGATGTAGTATGTGAATGTACACCCATTTGATTTAAGTGTTGTGGTTCGTTGGATCTTTGAGGTATCTTGTTTGGGTTGAAAATAATTTTTAAAGGCAAAGATTTTGTTTGTATTGATTTGGAAAAACAAAATAGTAAGCACAGATTTTGCAGGACTGTTTCTTTTCTTAAATGGACTTTAGTATGTACTCTCAACTGAAATCTAAAGATTTGTTCAATCAGTTACGGAAAGGATTTTCGTATATGGTTTTAAGATTTTTTATATCTGTCTCTTGGCAGAGCATGAAGGCATGCTGGCTGATTGCTACCTATGTGTCAGCCCCGCAGCTGTGGTCAAATTGAACATGAGTGCAAGTTTTGAGTTTGTGCATTTGTGTGCCCAAATACTGTGCTGGAACTATGCTAATGTTACTTTGAGTCAAGTTGGAACCTTTTCTTGGTACAGTTTTGCAGCTGCCAATGAGCTTAATTATTTTGCTGCTCTTCCTACACTGCTCTGAGACATTGAGTTTTCCAAATGTCTACAAAATCTTTAATGAACTTCATAACTATTTAATACAAGAGCTATATAGTTTTCCAACATGTTTTTTTTTTTGCTTAAGACTTACAGTAGGGTTTATGCTGTCGAAAAATATAAACTATTTGACTTGGTTATTGATTAACTTGTTTGATGCGTGAAGAAGCATTTTGTTTTGTTGCAGCACCTGTTTTTGACTTTAAAAAGTTACGTTTGGACATTCTACGAACTTTATAAGCTGAAATATTTATTTAGTGAAAAATAAGAAATATTTTACTTCCTCACATTCTCAAACAGGATCAAAAAAACATTCAATTGAATTTGAGCCAGGACTTGAAAAAAGAGACTGAACGTGATCCACATTTTGTGTTTAGACCAGTCATTACAGGTGAGTATGACCAGAAACCCAGCAAGCGTCAAGCCAGTGGAAGACTCCCAACTCCCCCAGACCAAAAAAAGCAAGACAAGTTAGGTCGAATGTTAAGATGATGATCATTGTCTTTCCTGATGTTCATGGAATTGCGCAATGGGAATTTGTTCCTCCTGGCCAGACTGTTAACCAGCACTTTTATTTGGAAGTTTTAAGACGTTTACAAGAGGACATGGGAAGGAAACACAGAGAACTTTAGCGATCAGGTGACTGGTTCCTTCATCCTGACAACACCCCTGCACACAAAGGCCATACAAGTGAACTGCTTTTGGCCTCTCAGGGGTGGTCTGTCATTCCCCACCCTCTGTATTCGTCAGACCTAGCCCCGGGTGACTTTTTCTTGTTCCCAAGAATGAAAAAATTTCTAAAAGGAAAGCGTTTTGATAATGTGGAGGCAGTAAAAACAGCTTCGCAAAGGGCACTGCAGGATATCAAATTTGAAGAGTTCCAGAGGTGCTTCAAATAGTGGGAAAAAAGACTTGACAAATACATTGCATCTAATGGAGAGTACTTTGAAGGTGACTGATGGAATTTTGCAAAAAAAGGTAATAAATAAGTAGGGGTGCACGAGTAGTGCTTTTTTAAGTTGAGTCAAGTAGTGCCAAAGAATCGAGTATTTTAGAGTCAATTAGCCAACATTTTTTATGTATATGATAAGATGTACTTTATTTTTAACATGGTAAAATAAATCAAATATAAAATAGTTTAACTACACACACAAAAATTTATGCATAAGTTATAGTTGAATTTCTGTTCATCTTGTACATTAGTCCTACAGATTATTCACTAAATATATTTCTAATGTTTAAATTAAAAAATAACATTTATTTAAAATATACATATGAATAAACTAAGCAAGTGGAAAAAACTCCAACCTTAAGCTATTGCAAGCATATATTACCGATGTACATACCGTATTTACCCATGTACCACCCGCACATTTTTTCTGAAAAACAACATTCAAAAGTCGGGGTGCGGGTCATACACGAAATTTGAGGTTTTGGACAACAATGAAGACTGAAAAAATTGGATTTATAGTACATTACCGAATGATGGACGCATTTATTACAATGAAAATACAGCGAAACCCCTTATTTACGTTACCGTTATTTACTTTTTCCCGATAAGTGCACCATTTTATTTCGGTCCCGTTTTAACCTCATATGATGCAATGCAATAAATTGCCGTTGTTTACAACGCGCATATAAACTGCTTCCCGCAATTTACGCGGTTTATTCCGAGATTAACGCTTTCTAATTTAAATAATCGTAATATGACGTATTCTGATGTGTTTTCAAGACGTTTTTAAAAGTATTAAACTTTATCCGTAACGTGTCGGGAGTCGCTGTAATCCACCTATAAAACGTAAACAGCGCCAGTTGGCATCATTCGGCATAGAGCGCGCGCACGTAGTCGAAGATCGATAGCGATAGCTCGCAAACTTCTTGCTACGCGCGCGCTCTGTTTACAACCGAGTTAACTATAACTGGCAACACGCGCCATTTTATGCGTATCAATACAACTCACGTTTTTGCTACGGTTTTTTTTACGTTGAATAAAATGGTTTTATGGCATCACTCATTATTTTTAATTATTTGGCACTACGAGCTTTATTTTTATTTGCAGGATGTTGCAACGGACTGAACAGTTGACGATTGTGGTTATTGCATACAAACATTTTAAAATTTATTTCACCAAATTTACGTCTGTTTAGCAAAATTGATCTACTATTTTGACAATGAATATTACTGTTTTTTTTCTCTTAATATTTCATGCATTTATGTTAGTAAAATTCTATGCTGCAGTTATAAAGAGTTTTCTTTGTTGTTACAATGACAGACTCTTTTTCCCTATTTATGCAGGCACATGTAAATAGACATTACAGTGAAAAATTTTTTTTTCCAGAGAGTATGTTGAAAATTTGGGGTGCGGGTCATACATGGGGGCGGGTGGTACATGGGTAAATACGGTAGTTTTACTTTAGACTAGAATGTTTACATTTAAATGAATTATTACTAGCCACCTATTAACTTCACGTGTAAAGAATTAACATTTATAAGAATACATGTATGCTTATCTACAAGTTCTCGTGCAAGAACACCAATTCCTCTACATGTTCCTCTGTTAAACGAGTTCTTGTAGTGGTAACTACATTCCCTGCTTGAGAGAAAACATGTTCGCTTGCAGCACTAGTTGCTGGAATAGGTAAGTATTTCTGAACAACTTTTCTGAAAGCAGGAAATCGTGTTATATTTTCTTTCCACCACTTCCATGGGTCTACATTTCTTGAAATTGTTTTTTCTGCAAGATATTCATCCACTTGCAGTCTTGCCAAATTAACTTCCAGATAGAAATCTGCATCATCAAATGCTTCCCATAAACTGCTTGATGTTACAGAAGATTCACTAGCACAATCTGGAAAGAAAGCAACACAATTTAAATTGTTTCCTAAATTTTTAAAAATTAATATACACTTACTTTAAAGTAAATTTACAAATAATATTTTACCTGCAGTGTGTGTTGACCTTAATGTGCTCCTCACACATTCTTCTACTTCATCATGTAGTTTTTTGTGTGCAACAACTATCTTCTCATTTTATGGAAGAATTATGTTTTTGAAACGAGGATCTAGAAGCATCGACATTAAGTGTGTTGGATTTTCTTGAGAATATTTTTTAGGAAATAGTGTTGTTCCAGCCAGTGCTTTCTGAATATTTCTTGCAAATTTAATACCTGTTGATCCTTGTTTCTCTCTAATAAACTTATTGTTCATCTGCTTTAGTCCAAAAACTAAAGGTAGAACCATAGAGAGAATTGGTTTGGTATCCAAGCATACTTCTGTTGTTGCTTGATGAAGTGGCTGTAATTGAGCAGCGTACGACTCTGCCAAGCACCATTCTCCTTCTGTAAGTGTAGAAACAGAGCAGGGATTTGTAGCTAGTTCTGCATTTATAGACTTTTTCATTGTTAGAAGTATTTCTAACATAAGTAATTCACTGTTACATCTGGTTGAAACATCTTGGATAACTTCCAAGCATTTCTCACCATTGAGTTTCTGAAGGGCTTGAAGTCTCTCTCTTGCTTGGCAACTGTGCTTATAGTGCCCTACAATAGCACGAGCTTTTGTCAAGAGCTTGCCTATGCCTTCTGTAAGCTTTTTCCATCTATATTACTAATTGCAAAGTGTGTACAAAGCATGCTAGATGAGTCCAGTTCCCTTTCACAGCATTTGAGATATTCCCTGCATTGTCAGTAATAACACTAATAACAAATATTGGCACTGTTGTTTCCTTCAAATAATATTCATTCATGATTGACTTGATTTTTTCTTTTATTCGTACACTATCATGACTTCCTGGGAAATAAGAATTTGCCAATAGAAATTTTTTCACAGTGAAGTTTTGATTTAAATTTTGCAAAGTGACTGAAATAAAACTTTCATTAGCATTTGAAGTCCAGATATCAGAGGTCATGCACAATGATGCCAAATCTTCTGTGTTTATGTCTGTTTTGATATATTCACACACTTGGTTTTTTGTTTACATGTACAGTGAAAGAATTGAAATGTTTGAAAAATAATTACGTCCAGGTAGATCGTATTCTGGAACAGCTAAGTTCATCAGTTGCTTAAACTCAGGCTCACAGACAATTGAATAAGGATGGTTATCCTTCACAATCCATTTTGCCACTTGATTAGATAGAGCTGTAGCTTTTGCACTGTTTTTTGGCCATTTAATTGTAGAATGGACAAACACAATCATGCATACCTGTCTCGGTAAGTTACCAGCTGGTTTTGAGGCAGTTTTTGAGTGTTGATCCTTATTTTCAATTTTCCACTGTGCATGTTTTGCTGGGTGCTTGGTTTCTAAATGTCGAATCAAACTTGTTGTTTGGCCAGTTTTAGTTATTAGTATTTTACCGCAACAGTTACAGGTTGCAGCAGCGTCATTGTTGGCTGAGCTCTTATTTTTTGAATAAAATATCCAAATTGTTTTTTTTTTCAGTAGTTGCTCTTGAGAAGGCTAGCTTCCTGTGAAATACAAATATTTTCCGTTTCCCTATTGTCTTCATCACCACTGCTTGACTGGGCCCGAAGCCTTATGGATACCCGATACATACAAAAATATTTTTATAAATTTTACAGAACGTTTTTAAACATTAAACTCCATCGCCTAATCTTGGTCTTCCCCGCGTAGTAATATAGAATAAAACTATAATACAGTATACGTGCGATATATACGTCTAATTGTACGACAAATTTGGCATAGCGCATAACGTAGGTGTATCAAGCAGTGTCGCTAAAATATTTTGTTTACGCAATATATATTTGAATATGGTACTGGAAAAGTAGATTAGGGACGATAGTTATGATGCCGTTTTTATTGGTGTTTATCTCTCGTACGCTGTTCATTTGTCTTGTTTCTAATGCTTTGCTGTGCTGTGCGCCTGCACCAGCCAATCAGTTTTACACGGTGACGAGTTATTATAAAAGTGTTTTTACGATTGTTTATAAACGGTACAAATTATGTTTGTATTGGAAAATAAATTGATAGCATAATATTAATAAACATTATTATAGGTGTGAAACTAACCATTCTTTGAGCACAAAGTCTATAGAAGAGCATTATTTTTTTTATGTTAACCTACGTAATTATAAAAACTTACGTAACTATACAGAGCACACATGAACTCATTACTATATGGAAACGAAAGCATACGTAAGTAATGTGAAACGAATAAAATATAATTTCTTTGTAAAAATTTACTTTATTACGAGAAAGGCAGCAGCATTTAATATACATAACACTTTACCGTCGCAAATTTATAATTAATGCCGGTTTAATAATTTTGATACGTAAATATTGGATTGTAAATATTACTTGTACTGCATTTCTTTAAAGTAACGACTTTTACAGAGAGTGCAGTCATTCAGGTATGTATTAACCTATTAACGTGATTTTAAATGTGGCAATGACTCAAGTCTTAACTACTAGAAATTTTTGAGCTTCAAAGCTAGACTCGAGTCGAGTACTAAAACCTCGAGTCGACTCGAAATTTCGAGTACTCGTGCACCCCTATGACAAAAATACATTTTTTTGGGTCCCCTCCTTCATATCATTCTGAGAAATGCAAACCAAGTCACTGTGGAAACAGAAAAATTTGTAGATCCTGTAGTAAAAACTACAGGTTTAAAGCTGGCAGACTATTTAATAAACATTTTGGAGGAGTTAGGTAGAAGAGATTGGTATATTTATAACCACACATTTTTACGGAAAAATTACATTTATACTCTATTACAATATTTCATGCCACTTGAAAACCAACCAGCCTGTGGAATTTTCTAGAACTGCTACATGAGCACTGGCGCATACAGTGGGGTAACCAAGACGTCACTGTTCAGGCATCTCCCATGGGGCGAGCCGAAAGCTGGGAGTAAAGTGGAGAGGGCGCGTGACCCCCCTTGGCGAGCAGTGTTGCGGCATGGCTGACAAGCGAGTAGGCAAGGCAGTGTGTTGAGGCCTAGGTGTTTGGTAGGGAAAAACAGCAGAATGAACCACTGATGAGCCCAGCTCCAGTAGGGGAAGTAAATTGTGGTCTCATTAAGTGGATTAGTTTGTCCACAGTCATTCAGATTATTGTGATTTAGAAAATAGTGTAATTATTAGTTAGTAAATAAATAAAACTATAGTTAATTAATTGGTCTTTTTTCCGGACTTGTTTCTCCTGTTTCAGCACCTTTAGGCTTAATTATTTTATAATTTGGTTATGCTTGTATAAAACAGTTGATAAAATTTGTGTGTTTCTGTGAAGTATAACTAGGAAACTTTTCCAGTTCTGCTGCTACTTTTCCGACAAACTAACATCTCTAATTGGGATCATGGTTATGACAACGGTAATAACGTGCAAGGGGAAGAGAGCAGTGTACAAATGTACCATGTGGTAGCCACAGTTAGAACCCAGTGATAGAAAATGCTGATTCATATTGTGGTCAGCACAGGCATTTTTTGGCTTTTTGCAAAGACTACACAGTGAAATTCCATTACAACGTACTTCAGAATAACGTATCTTTCAGTTCAACGTATGATTTTAAATTCCCGCTCAAAACACCAATGTAAACAATGTAAAAATATTTCACTTTAACATTAAAAACGTATCCTACCTTTCAATACAACGACCATTCTTTTCCAGTTATCAGGAAAATTTTACATACATAATTGTTACTGTGTTTGTGCAGGGGTTCTTTAATATAAATGTACATTATGATCAATTTTTATCACGTTCAAGAATCGTTAACAAGTATAAAACGTAAACAAACACTGTCTCAACGATTCATAGAATCATAGTACAGTATAACGCGCCATTCTTCCTCCTCCATGGATCACACACTTTAGTGCAAGAGATGATCTAAACAATCGATTGCTGTCTCGCCTCTCGTCAAGACAATTGTAT